>NW_017133727.1:1210982-1213820 GCF_001652005.2 Ceratina calcarata | reverse complement strand
AAAAAAATATATATATACACATTATATATATTTGTCAATGTTTATTAATATAACAACGTTTCTTCCACTTTCATATTTCTTTGTTTGAATTTTTTCAAAGCAACGTTGTGTCTTCCTGTTTAAGTCCCGTTCAGATATTGTAAATATATCTCGAAACCACCTCTCTCTATCTAGATCTCTTTATACATAAATATAATATATATACGAAATTATGTATATATTACATGCGTTTCCATCGATGAACATAATCTCAAAACGCATACACACGTACATACTCGCTTGCACGCAACAAAAATTTTAAAACGAGAGAGCTTGTGCATTCAACAATTTGTAGGACACGAGAAATCTTCATGACTACGAGGAGGATTTGATCTTTCGAATAAAATCAAGCTAGACTACGATTTATAATTGATACGAGCGTATGCTTAGCTGATATACGAACGCGAGACCCGTGTTCAAATTGTTGCTGGTACTCGTTGTAATAAACGTTCGTAACACGCGTATACACATACTTATATATACGTACATTTGAAACGTTAAGAACTACAACTTTCCAACAAGACCTACGCGTGCCTGTAAAATACATTCTTCTATATTGTCTAATATTATGGGCACATACGCACACTTGTTATTATAATTTCCTAATAAACTGCTTAAAAACATGACGTCTTTTTGCCCAACCATGAAATACTCATACTACATCGTATGTGCAATTATACGCAACGTGTAATCGAATCATATCTTATAAGTTTTGTATTGTATTTATAAATTAGTTTTATATATCTTTATTTTTAATTGTACCAAACGTTTGGCTGCAGTTGTTTCGCAATTCCCTTCCTAATAAAATATTTTGTTAGGCTGTGGCATAATTACATTTATTATTATGAAAAACGAGATGACATTTATTTTTGCAAAGTTTCGATGGTCTCTTTATTATAAAATCAAATTCCAAGTTCGTATAGGTTCATTATCATCTTCTAATAAGTGTACTTACCGCAGAGGGACTACAGGAAGGATACTTTATACTACGTTCATTTCTTTAATTAAATTGCTCCAATAGACGGCATAGGGTAATCGTTATCGTCATAATAGCCAGCGCCTTCACCCTCGTACTCGCCCTCGTACCTCAAGTACTGTTCCGGTACTATTAGCGACTCTTCCGAGCATTTATCAAGCAGAGAATCTACGGACACCTAAAAAAGAAAGATAGAATTTGTTTAGATAAATTCTTATCAATTTACTTTTCCTCACCGTATACTTAAAGAGGTATATTCCGATAGTGGCGCGATTAGACGAAGTGTCAATGTTACCTAGCAAACTGGCCAAAGATAAGTGTTTGTGTCATTTAGTTTTTCGTCCTTTTAAAAAGATCTTTGGGTCTTTCAATATCTTTTAAAAAAATTGGAACTTAAATCTCAAACGTGCTAGTTACTATTTAATGCGATTTTACAGATATATTTAATAACATAAGCGTCGCAAAGTGAAGTAAAATCGTAGTTACAATATTTTAGAGTGTAACTACTTTTATGTCGAGGAAAAGTTGTTCTGAATGAAATAAAGACCAAAGAGTCATAGATTTAAGTTTTACCTTTCCAAAGAGGTACTTGACGACCTGAAAGTTTTTTAATATAAGGACGAAAAATCGAATGATGTCAACTCATATTTTGCACTGCTTTTGCCGGGTTATTCAGGAAATAGAGCAAAAAATGTGAAAAAATTACTGACAAACGTTAGAAAATTCACATGATTACCTTAATTCCATAATTACTATGATGACCGCTGTATAATTGAATTGTTTACGGAATTAAAAAAGCGGATGCGTTACATAAACTATACATGGTAGGAAATCC
Source organism: Ceratina calcarata (assembly GCF_001652005.2). Taxonomy (NCBI): domain Eukaryota; kingdom Metazoa; phylum Arthropoda; class Insecta; order Hymenoptera; family Apidae; genus Ceratina; species Ceratina calcarata. The sequence goes on along the minus strand of NW_017133727.1, from coordinate 1,211,970 downwards.
CGACACGGATATCGTAATTTTAATTAATAAGAAATATACGACTGCGGGTGTCTGTCAGTTTGGAATGCCGGAAGCACTTATCCGGCCGCGAGGAACTAATTTAGTCCGTTTTCCGTGTCTTCTTTCATTTTACGGAAGCACAGTCTCTGACAATCCGAGCGAATTAGTTAAGACCGGATATCGTCAGATAGCTTTCCGATATTTATATCAAACGTATTGAACGTTATACGATCTTTCGAAACTTCTTCCGGTTTTCCATATATTATGCAGTTATAGTGACATAGCAGTTATACTCCGTAATAAATATCATCTAACAGTGAACAGGAGTTATGTGTAAAATACATAGGTCCCTGATGAATTTATTTTTCAAATCATTCAGAATGTTTAAAAGATTTGTACGAATCTTTTGATACAAACGGTTTGCAGTTGCGACTTCATAAATATTTATGGAGATAGGGATATACATATAAGAGATGTGCGAAAAAATGTTGAGAACCCAATGATCAGAACGGAACGGAAGGCGTAGTTAGGTTTTTGAAAATTTCGAATGTTTTCGAAACTGTTTAAATTATGTTATGAACCTTTTTCATAACGTAAGAAACAGAAGAGTTACTTAGGTGACGTCTTTCGGTTGAGACATCCCGTATACTATATGATTTCCGAACCATTCCCGACCCGTCCGAGCATCGGGTTCTCGTATATCTTTACGAAAATCATTATATTTTCAAGACTCAAAAATATTTTTGGAAGTTTGGAACGTTGTTAGAAAGCCCGAACATACTTAAGGATGTATTGGCTATACAGTCAATCCCAAAAGTTTATGCACTTTAGAAACGCATTTTTTAAAAAGAAATCAGACGTCGGAAGGACATTGCTAATAATAAACAACAAAAAAAAATTTTCGATTTTTCCGAGATTTTTCCAAGGGGTACCCCTTCAATTTCTTCCAAATTTTCGTTTTTGGCCAATAACTACCAAACCGTTAGAC
>NW_017133727.1:1197017-1209658 GCF_001652005.2 Ceratina calcarata | reverse complement strand
ATATTGTTCGTTATCAGGTCTGATAAAAATAGTTAAAGCGAACGTATATCGTAAACGATAACTACGAGAGTTGCTGTGGGTTTGACATAAAATTTAATTAAAATCATCAGAATTTCCAATCAGCTTTCAATTAACTAATGGTGTTGAAAATAAGTGCAGAAATATCTTTTGTAAGCGAAGTCGAAAGACTAACGGCGTAGGAAGAGGCCTCTCCGATAGAAAACAGATGGCTAAGTCCCGGCCACATTGTTTGGGCCAGGCCGATAAGACCACAGCGTATTTCCACCCCTTAAAAAGGACGTTGGGAAAGCGACGAGTCAAAGCAGCAATAGTTCCTTGCGAGCGCCCAGACGCATAACAGCGAACACGCCGTATTAGGAACAATTTCTTGCGATTTAATAAAGTTTATAGCTTATCCTTACATTTGAAAAGAAAAATTTTCGTCAGCGTCAATACTTAATTGGATATTTCCTTCTATACCTTTTAGCACGTAGCTATTTATTATTAGCATTATTCTTCCGACGTCTGATTTCTTTTTAATTATAGGAAATGCGTTTTCCTAAGGTACATAAACTTTTGGGATTGACTGTATAGCCAATACATCCTTAAGATTTCCAAACAATCTCAACATATTCGAGAATCGGGGAATTTTCAAAAACCTGTCTCGATCCTGAGAAAGATTTTCGTTTCGATCCTTACATTCAATACACACACTTTTAAAAGATAATCTTACCTCTTCTTGCAGAGGTACAGGTTCCGGCGGCAATAAATCAGGATTGTAAGGCGTAATGCAACGTGCACGCCAGAACGCGATGACGCCTCTCCTCAAAGGGGGTGGCTCGAATGGTACAGGTTGTGGTTCTTCCGACTTCGCGACTACAGCATCAACGTCCTCTAGTTCGTCTTCTGCGCCTTCACCTTTTCTTCCCGCGATCTCAGTTTCTGGGACTTCCTTCAGTCGTGATTGAAATTTATTGATTTCACTATTTAATTTTAGAGAAAATGATCCGAAAATAAGAGTCACATTTGAAAAATCAATGTTGACTCTTATATTCGGGCAGAGGAGGTAATTGTTTTGGAAAAGAATCCTCACTTCGGGAACTTCTTTTGTCTCATCGTAGTCGGGATCCTTCAGGTGTACGTAGTGTCCGTGTAGCATGCAAGCATTCTCGAACGTGAAGCATCCTCGACCATAAGGCTGTGATCGTAATTTTTCTTAACACTGTTTCATATTCTTATTATACATTCAATATCCTAATTACAAAAATATGTATGCTATTAATATCATTCGATTTTCACTTCCAATTGTCCAATGGCTTAAATCTTTTTAGTTACACATTTTTTAATATGTGTTTGATATCATACATTTATTTATTACATTTATTATAGTAAAATGCACAAATAGATCGAATGCATTATCTTCTTCAAAACTTAATGCGTTTATACTTATATAAAACTGGTTCCATTTTAAAACAGGCCTACTGCATTATCTCCTTGAAAACTTACTAAATTCAGTTCCCAATGTCCGTGAAATCTATGCCGAGGGTGGATCAATTGTCCAGGACCTTGCATACGATCTTTGATCCACGTACCCATGAATTTCGTGTTCGTGTCTGCGTAAGAGTATGAACCCATCCCATGGCGAAGATTCTTCCGCCAAGAACCTTCATAAACGTCTCCGTTTATATAATAGTACACGCCGAAACCGTACTTCGTGTCGCGTTTCCACTCGCCTGTGAAACACGCTTATCTGCAGGCATTGCATAAAACTTGCCACTTTTTTTAATTATTACTACATTACGTGACTCATTAATATATAGATTCTGCAGTTTATTATTTAATATTTCATATATAGATTTATAAAAGGAATTAATTACACAGGAAATAAAAATGTTGTATAAAACTACGCCAACAGTGATAGAACATAGTTATAAAATATTATAAAAAATGTCTGTATGAAAATCATTATTTAAAAAGATTATCACGAATGTTTTATTTGTATAGAATTTAGATAAATGTGATATTCGCGTGTGCCTTCAATTGATCTGCGATTGCATTCTACCTTCGTATCGCGTTCCATCAGGATACCAAAAGGTTCCTTGGCCATATTTGACACCCTGCCTCCACTCGCCGTCGTAACGAGCACCGATTTTAAAGACGTACAATCCGCGGCCGTGCCTCAATCCTTTGCAATACTGGCCAACGTACATGTCTCCGTTCGGGAGCAAAGCTTTCCCTTGGCCGTGTCTGTCACCCTTATCATTCCGCTGACCTTCGTACAACTACAGTCGTTTCATAAAGCGTCGAATGCAGCTAATGCAATTCATCAAATATAACATCAAGTTATAATAAAAAACCTGATATTTTTTAATTTGAAGAAAATTAAAAATTCTTTCTATCATGAAACCATCCAATAGATCAGCTGTCGTTTTTAAAAAGAAGATTTTCCAGCCATTTGGCTGATTTCTCACTGGAACGCATATAGATTGTTCAACGTAGATCCAACGAATAAAACGACTCGCCGAATCACCATTTAGGTTAATAAAAGAGACTTTTATAATGATAAAAAGGGAAACTCCTACCCCTAATGGATTTACTTCTTCTTCTCCCTTCTCCCCACCGATTTCCGGATATTGTGCCATTTTTAATTTTTATATACGTCCGCCACGCATTTTGTTGTTCATAAACGATGTTAATGTATTTTGTTTTGTTATCAATAAATGCTTTCAACTGCTTTTTGAATATTCGAGCAGCTTGAAATTCAAACTGAACAGAGACGCGGTTTTTTTATTCGATCTCGGAAAAATTGAATAATTCAAAAGAACCAAGTAGCTTGAAAGAATCGAGTAACTAGGAAGAAATTGAGTTGCTTTTTTTATTACCATTCTTAAGAAATATCTTTTGAACAAACTTTATATAGGTATTCCATTTCAAACTTTAACGTTGAATACCTCGATTTTTAATACCGTAACGAGTGTTCAATTTTCAAGCACATGTAATGGAGACTTAAATTGACATTTATTATAAGTTTCAAAAGACATTTAAGAAAATAGACTCTAAGCGACTATCTTTAAATCAATGAAATGTCGTTTTTCATAATTCTGTTAAAAACGTTAGGAAAGCAGCGTTTGAGAGAAAGAAATGAACACTTTGTCACGATATGTTATCAAGGACCTCGTAAATTTTCTCTAGTGGCAACCATCCCTAGAAACGCATATAAAGGACAGTTAAATTAACATTTATTACAAGTTTAAAAGCAAGTTAATTTTTACGAGAACGTCCTAAAACATAAAAGTAAAAAATCATTAGTTCATTAAAAAGGATTGAATCTTTTGGCGGTATATAAATGAACGATGAAACGATTAATCACGTTGTCAATTTATTTCAAATACATTCACGATATAACTGCAGCTTTTACACAACCCCTTTCAACTCCATCACGTGTGAAGCTTCAACGACAGCAAATACGTATGTGCTTTACACGTAGAGATACAATTCGATGGGAACTCCGTCACTTCTAAATGAAACGAACGTCCAGAACCCAATTGGCGGGTGAAAGTATGAATGAGAAAAGAAAGAAAGGCGGTCGGTCACGTCACCGGCCGGTCAACAAACCAATTAATGTTTGCTTTTCTTTCTCTTTCTTCCGTACCGTCTCCAAATTCCGTTGCTTCCACGAACTCTTGCGCAGCTTTATCGGTCGCGAGCCTACGTATCGCCCTAGAACAAAAAACAACAGTAATTTCGTTCGATTGAAGTTATTTTTGCGGGGGATCCATCAAGATATTTTCTCTTTTTTTTTTCGTTTTTATTATCCTTTAGTAACAGCTTTTATTTTTAGAATTGTTTTGAATATCGCAGAACAGAATTCTTAAATTAATAACGTACAGGTTTTATTTTATATATAAATCTTTACTTTAGTTTCTCCTCAGCTAGGCCCTCCGGGCGGGTTGCCCTTGCTAAGGCGGACGGACACATACACACACAGTGCAAGTGCCTTTTAATAGTAGTGGTAATAGTAGTTAATAATTAAATCTGTTTAAGTATTGCACTGTTCGTTATATAATTACGAGAAGTTAATTATTATCCGGATAATTGAAAGTGAAATTTTACTCGGAAACCTTAAGCTTTTCAAATTGTTCTTATTAATATCATTAGCAAACGTTTCATTTACTTGATCAATTGCATCGCTTTTATCAAGAATACAATTGATTTCGAAATAATAAGATTTTATAAAAATAAGATGAATGAAGAAAGATGAAATGATTTTATAAAAATGAGAAAAAATGTCATCCTATGAAATGAATACAGACACACAGAGTGGTCCAATAACTATTATCACCTAATTATCTTCGAAAATCGAAGATTTGGGAAAAGATTTGTTTAACCAGTTACCCTGCACAAACGGGGGCATCTTACAGAAATAATAATTCTTTTTATTAGAGTCAGTTTAACAGTAGTAGAGGCGCTTCAAAGAAGATATCAATGTCACTTGCACTTGTTTTAATGAAATATCTCAATTTTTAAAAGAAATGATGGTATCCTCATAATAATCAGAGAGAAATATTAAATTGTTAATCAGATTTGTAATTCTTAATCAAAATCTGAACTAAATGTCCTTTAAAAAATTTTAAAAAGAATGTTTTTAAAAATGATCAGAGAAAGAAGTTAAATCGTTGATCAGATGTGTAAGTCTAGTCAATACGATCGCAAGGTTACACCCGGGATACCGGCGGAGACCGAGTCACCGGGTACCTCAAACAGTCGCTCGTATATCCGTTCGAATGATCATCACTTCCACGATTTAACCCATCCTTAGGTAAAACAAATATCTATCTGCAATGTATTTTTTTAATTGATTACTTCTAACTAACTTCATCAGATGTCACAAGATGCGCTACTACAGTATCATAAATATTATACATGGCTAATAGCTATAGTGATATAAGCAAGGTCTAAACACCTATCGTTTTGCGATAGAGCTATTCTGCGACCCGCCAACATTGATGATAGAATATTGATTGATTATTTATTATATACATAAAATATCAAAAGCTTATATCATATTATGATACTTAAATTGTTTATCTAAAACACACTTTTTTGACGATCAATGTTTTATTTTGTATACAGATCCGCAGTTTCATATTTTCAGACCGACTAAAAATCATTCGTCCGACCCGAGTTTGCCTCTAGTTTGCAACTAGTTCGAATATTGACGTTCTGCTTTAATTCAATTAGAGAAATTCGTGGAACTGTACGATTGATCTGGTGGTAAAAAAATGCGAACCCAGCTGTTAGTCAAGCTAATAAATAGACCGACTTGTTCAGGCTTTGGCCGCCTGCTTCGACAGGTCACCCCCGGGTACATAATTCGCAACAGACTCTCTTTCTATTTGGAGACAATATGTTTATTTTGTAATCGAGACGCGATCCTCGCCTCGTCGCAAAATTAAATATACCAACGGAAATATGCGCGGCATTTCACACCCACCGTATAGTCACCGTGGACATCAGCGGCTGCATACGGCATCACTCTGATTCATTCGACATTCGAAGCCAAAAAACGAACAGAAGAAGGAAGAAGAATCGCGAAAAAATGCGAAACGAATCGGGAACGAGGACACTGATTGATCTTTTTAAGAAAAATTAATTTCGATAGTTGCAACGCAATCAGGAAATGTTTCATATCATACTGTATTATATTATTGTACATTATATGTCGTACATTTATATTATACAATATTACCAAAGCTGTGGAAGGAGCAAGATTAAAATTATTCAATTCAATTAAGTAATTACAAGTAATGTAAAATAACTGTTTTATTTTATATTAAAGTTTAACATTCATCGTCGAGTATTTGAAAATGAAATTACGAATTGTCTCTCAAGTATTTTTATTTAATTTGAACAAAATTGAATTAAATGAAATATCTCAAACAAACCGAAAGTTAATATTATACAATATGAAATCATGTGCAATTAAAAGCAGTTCCATTGAGAACTATCAAAAGACTTCATGGCGTTACAGATATTAAACTTGTTAATAGCTGTACACATTTTGATCTGTACAAATAAATAAATAAATCGTGAAAGATTATTTCTATGAACTCTCTCTCATTAAAAGCTCTTATAAGCCGCAAGAGTTGAAGGAATGAGGAGATGAAAAAAGAAGAGAATATTTGATGACGATGACCTGAACAAAGGGTGCCGATGAAGAAAAGGACATGAAGTTTACGGGACCAGTTGCTCATCGAAGAAAACAAACCGGATTGGCTATACCACGACCAGGTGGGGGGTTTACAGGAAAGAACGGTGCTGGTAGGGGTTGTTGAATGATTACCGGAGGACGGACGACGTCGGAACGCACTCCGTCGCTGACACCACGACGAGTAAACGGATGTCCAAGTGACGACTCCGAGTGTTCACCGCGCCGAAACCCACGAGGAAACTGTGCGCGAAGTGACAACCGAACTTCGACTTACGAATTAACCGAACCGACGACTTAACGAAAAGGACATTAGCTTCCACGGTAAGCATTTTACAATTGAATTCTACTCATTGCACTTTCATTGTATTTTCTTTTCTTTAATATAATTTAGAGAGTAATGCTACTGTTGCTATGCTCCTTTGTTAATGCAATAAATATAAGATGTTCTTAAGGTGTTCTGGCTACACAATCTTTAGAAAAGTGTTCTACTTGCTTTATAAGCTGTGTGCTTAAGAGATATTTTCGATTGAAATACGATATAAGATTTATTAAAGTCGTTCAATTACTATGTTCTCCACCCTTTAACATTGTGCGAGGAGAATTTTTACTGTTTCCAATTATTTCAGAGCTTTATTCTTCTATTACATCAATCGCTATTTCATAACAATAGTTCTTTTATTATCTTCTAAGTATTTAGTATTATTGATGAAATATGTACAGTTTGGGACAATGATTCCCGACCCGTTCTCGATTTTGCTAGTTTACCCTATGGAGACAAGACACGATAACATTTATGTATCAGATTTAAATTGATTTCGTTACCGCTAATAGTGTTGAAAACTTCCTATTCGAATTACTCGTTTGACATTTCGGATTTGCTACCTGTTTACAGGCGGAAATTGTAAAATCGAACGTTCTATATAATGACGATAATTTGTTGGTTTCCCTTTGCCAGTAATACAAATTTGCTGGTAATAGAATGACGCTGTACCGCCCGAGAGAATAAAATTCATTAAAAAGAGCATTGCTTCTAAATTCTCAAAACTGAATGAATGAGTGAAAACTGTTATGTTCAATATCGAAGATATTAATAGACGGAATAAAATACATTAAAAGTGAAATGCGTTATTTTCCTTATATTGGTATTTCATTTTCCACATTTTCCTCAACTGATTATTTTGCTTATATTATTTCCTTATTGCACTATTTCCTTCTTATTAAAAGAAATATTTGACAAATGTTTTATTTCTTGAAATGTATTTAATCTATCAATTCTTCTAATCGACTTTAACAGCTGATATTATAGCCTTCAGCTAAAGTATTCTTTTAGTTATACATATAAGATTTTCATATAACTTATAAGTAGAATAAGCGCATATAACATAGTAAAGATTGTACTGTATAGGCATAATTCTCAAGCAATTAAACAATAATAATAACAATAATATTTGGTTTGTCTTAAATAAATTTTCATCAATTTCTTTAGCTTGCCTAATTGTTCACACTTAAAAAATAAAGCTTTAACCATAATTAATCGATAAAAGAATAATAAAGTATATATATATATATAAAAGTATATACATATGTTACTGAAGTAATTATAAATACGAGTAAAACATATCCGTACAAATCTTTGCCAGTTCCATTGAAAACGAAAGTAATGAAAATATTCACGACCCTTCTAACTTCTTATAAATATAACCATCTTTCCAACTGGATAAATGCAAATTAGCGTAGGCAGCTTTTTTTCTCTAGCTAATTTACATAACTGTAATCAAATTGCTGCTCGTTAAAAAAAAATTCACGGTGTTTCCAATTGGATTAATGTAGCCCGAAGAAAAATTTTCAGGCGAGAAAAGCTTCCTTTCAGTTAAACATCATAATTATTTTCTTATCACCAATGTTTCTTGAAGAGTTGAAACACTTTTTCCAAAATATTATGTTAATCTAAATGAAAGTCGCACATAAAAGTCTATCAACCAGTAATAAATACATTTTGGTAATAAACTATGGGTTATTGTGTAAAATAAATCATTTGTGGCATTAATTAAATTAAGAAATTATATGTACTATACTCTTGATATATGTACATAAGGATGATCCATTACAATTTCTCTTTCGATAAAATTTAATCATTTTAAAGGGGCCCAAAGTTTAGAAGTAGGAAAATCGAGTTCTACCCCATACATAGACATATATATACTCCAGGTGGCCGTAAATGTTTACCTTTTAAAATCAAATGCTTCCTACTCATACTGTTTGTGTGGAAGAATGTCCCATGCAAGCAGCCTGATCCTGCGGTAACTAAAATCGGCAAGTTACTGGATACTTACTGCACTAAATTTAGCAGGAGTGTTGTTATAAATAGTAATGTGCCCATTGCAAAAATTTCTCAGAAATATAAACAACGCGCATTCGGCTGTCGTCAAAACTCGAGGGACTCGCGATCGTCCTAATAACGATCGACAAGATACATATTCACCCACGTTTCAATTTAATTTATCTCATCGGTTCAATTCAGCGCGTAAACTTTTTCAGTATCTGTTAATTCGTTTACGCGCAATTTATAAAATCAATACAACATTCCTATCGCGATCGGAAATTGCTGAATTTATTGCAAACCAAATATATGTTGTTCCCACGTAATATTCTTGCCAATTCTCATCACGATAAGATATTTATTATTATATAATAGGTAAGTTTAGTACTTATTGTCATTATACCTGAATTTATCATGCTTTTTCAGAACTTGCAAGGAAAGAAGCTTGTCAGAGAAACGAACGAATCGTTTCGCGGAGGCGGAAACGAATACGAGAAAGACGTCGAACGAAAAAAGAGAAAAGTAGGATGCTTTTCCCTAACATGATCTACGCCTTGGCGATTAATGCTTTCTGTATGGTGTGTTGTCGAGCGGTACCATTAATCGACTTAACAAACACACTGGAACAGGATTCTGTAGTGACGTCCGCGTGCACATCGAACGAAGGCTGCTGGGAATGGTTCCCACTGGAGAAGATTCCCGAGGACCTTGCTACCATACCCGAGACAAAGTGTTTATTTCTTTCTCTCAAAATCTGCTATCCTTACATTGTTAACAGAATTAAGAGAAACGGAGTTCTTTAAGGACACTCGTATAAAACTTCCATTTTTTTGGAACTCCCAATAAATGAGGAAATAAAAGCTATAATGTTGTAATTAAGGAAGGCAGTAAATCTTCGATCCCTCGTCACCAAAATGTGGATTAATATTTTTTACGATTCGCAGAATGGACATCCGGCGAGAAGCAATGAGCTTAGATTCGAATACGATGGAAGAATGGACTGGCGATTTACCAGTGTTGACCAAACAGATTCACCAATCGCCGATGACTAACAAGCACGGCGGGAATAGATTGTCAAAGAAGGATGGTGTTATGTCTCGTAACTGGAGCGCCGGTGGCATGCCCTTTTCTGTACTCTACATGAATCCACATAGTCCACGTGGGAACCATGCCAGTAAGGAATTATGAAATAAACGTGAAAGAACGATTATTGCACGGTACAATAGTGCCCATATTGTTAAGGTACTACTCTTAATCGTCTTTTTAACGCTCTTGATTCTAGTCGTGAAAGTTCTTAATCTCGTCAACAAAAAGTAGATGTATGAAAATGTTTGTTACTCTTCTATATCTAATAGCTGAGTTCGCTCGTTCATTATCACGATAAGTAGACTGCGGATTTTTATGTCAAAAATTAAATCTAGCTCCAAATCTCTTTTACTTAACAAAAGTAATGATACAGACATTCTCTAAAGTTTCTTAAAAATAAAATCCGCGATCTAATAATGTGTTAATTATTGACTCACCGTTCATCTCCTTCATCGCCTTAATGAAATCTTGTGGATCCTTGAACGAGACGAATCCGAATCCTTTCGTCTTGTTCGTTCTTTTATCTCTGACTACCTTAGCTTTTTGGAAGCTCGGATATTTGCCGAAGACCCTTACAAGCATTTCATCCGTGACGTCATTTCCTAAGTCTCCACAGAATATTCTGAAATCGTCTATAACAAGAAAAAATAATTGTAAAATGTGTTTAAATGGAAAATAAAATTCATGAAAGCAGGCAGAAATTTATTAACCTTCGTCCCACTCCAAAAGAGAAGAATCTTCCCAAATCTGACCACCAGCCATTCTCACGATCTTCTTGTTCTTCTTCCCTTTACCTTTCGGGTGAGACTCCTCCGCGCTGGCGTTGGCCATAATCGAGCTCGCTTTCCCTTGACTAATCGCCAATTCGGCGGCAGTGCTAACACCTTTCACTTTGGGTTTCTTTTTGCTGTCATCTTCAGGAATCTTTGTATTGATAATCTGTTCAATAATTTCTGGATGAATCATTGGCGTCGACGTGGATTCATAAGTTTTCGGGGTAGCGGTTAAACACGTGTCCACCATGTTCGGTAAATACGGATTACTTATCTGTGCAGGCGACGAATAGGTTGTAATAGAAGGAACCGTACCTACGTAAAAAATACTTCATTAATAACAATTCTGAAACGAATGTAACTTGAAGTATAAAGTATAAATACTAGGAGTGTGCGGGTACTCGTAAATTCTGAGCACCCGAGCCTCATTTCGAAAGTTTGACCATCACATGTTTGGATACGTAAATTTTCGGGTACCCGCACATTCCTAATAAATATGATTATTTACCTTGTCTTGCAACTTGTTGTGGGATTAGCATTGGGGGTGGTGGAGGCGGTGGTGGTGGCGGCGGTGGTGGTGGTGGGAATCCGATCATCGGAGGGAAAGCTAAACTAGCTGCAGCAGCGGCAACAACAGGTGTTGGAAGTTCATGCTGTTCTAATTGTCTGGCTACTTGATTATAAGTATTTGCTCCGATCACGGGCCTCGCCATAGGCGTGACTAATTGCCCACCAATCTCGGCTTCAAACCTGAAAATTCATTTGAACTTGCGATTAATTAAAAGCATCTTAGAACTTGTACTATTGAAGGCAGCTTCTCGAATGTCATGTCAAGTGGTTGTACAAATATTCAAAAGAAATATATATAAGCAAATCGTTGAACAAACAACTAAATCGTTGAAATATAACAGGTTAGAAGGATCGTCTATGAATTTAAATACTCTGTACCTGTTCATCTCATCTTCCATTTGACGTAATTTCTCTTCCATTTTTACGTTTCTCGTTTCCGATTTCTTTAATAATTTAAATATACACTTTTATAATAATAAGTTTATTTCTTGCAAGAGACAAAGTCACAATCACGATAACATCTATAACCTGAATTCCATCTGATTCTATCTAACTCTGAAACGCGCTGAACAATCGTCTCAATCTTATATGGAATCATCAACCCCAACATAACAACATAAATAAGCGAGAAATAATTTACAGCAGAGTTATTTTAGAATCAAAAACTGCACAAATAAAATAACGATTTCAATAATATATCAAGTTTTATAACGTACTTCTAAAAATTGTTCCTTATTTCTACAATTAAATCGTTCTAATAAAGCAATGTTCGGCTTTATGGCTGTAATACATTGGCAGCTATGAAAAGTATCGAGGGCAAACTTCCTATCGTTCGTTAAGTATATTAGTCAACATGATTATGTACAAAATCGTGATTTTTCTATTTTTCGTTATTGTCAACACGTCAAATAAATGTGTAATTGCCGAAAACGATGAGGACGCGTCTACGGATCTGTACGTTATCGAGGGAAAAGTTTTCCCGTGGGAAAACGGGGCTCCAAACGGATGGCAACTGATGACACACGTCATGGCCAACGGTGGAGAACATTACGGTTTCTTAAGGTAATAATTATGTCAAATATCTCTAACGAACGAGTAAGAATCGATTATTGTTAAACGAAACGATTACTTCTTTCGTAAGTCGTACATATCTCATACAAGGAGCAAATACATTTTGTCGTTTGTATAGGTTAGGATTTCTAATAGTATTTTTGTACATTGTACATTTAATACTTTTAGGGAGGACGGAACGTTTATTATCTCAAATGTACCATCTGGCTCATACGTAATCGAAGTTGTCAACCCCAATTATGTTTATGAGCCTGTAAGAGTAGAAATTAATTCTAAGGGAAAATTCAGAGCAAGAAAAGTTAATCTGATTCAAACATCACAAGTGATACAGGTCCCCTACCCACTGAAAATGAGGCCACTTACCCCATTCCGTTATTTTCAAGTCAGAGAACAGTGGAGAGTTACAGACTTTTTGTTCAATCCAATGGTATAATAATTAATTTAACAAATCACATTTATTTAAAAAAAAAACGGTCCACCATATTTTTGCATTTTTCCAGGTATTGATGATGATACTACCACTATTATTGATCATGATTATACCAAAAATTACAAATGAACCTGATACTAGAAAGGTCTGTAAATAATTGAATCAGAAAATATATTAAGA
>NW_017133727.1:1192479-1196803 GCF_001652005.2 Ceratina calcarata | reverse complement strand
AAATAACTATATTCTATTTAATATTTTTTTCTGATCTGATGACCTTCTCGCACAATTAAAAATTCTAAACCGTTGTTGCTTTTTATACCGCAGAACTTACTGATCGACCCAACATTTATATTACATTATAATACATTTTATCTATCCACCTGAACCAGGTATCCAACGATGTGACGGACAACAACAACCGTGGCCAGGACGGCAAAACATTATTTCCATCGAGCGGACACACCGACTGAAAATCTAACGCAATTTCGGTCGCATAACTAAAATACGCGGTATTATTCTTCAAATTGGATCTTTGAGTTCTGCCAAATAATCTATCTTGTTGACTCGTGCTCCAATGCTTTGGCAAGTCGACGTAATAAGAGACGCAAAGCCCGTTAAAGAAGAACTCGTGAACCGATAGAATGTCGAGCTTTATAAAAAATTTGTAGACATTCGGCGGTATTGGCTGCAAGCCGTGAGATATTTCCGCTTCCTTATACATCAGTCGCTCTTTAATTTCCTGTAAGAATTCCAGCGTTGTTCGTGGACATTGTTTTATTCTCGAATACATTTATTCTTAACGAGATAATGATAAAATAGTTTTGTCATTTCAAATCGTAATGTTCGTTAAAATTTATGGAAGAATTTTTGGAGAAATTTATGGAAGACTTTTACATTAGATGATAGTCATGGTCATGGCAATATCGGTTCGTCGTGTGCGTGTAAATAGATGCCCGTGTCATGTCACTCATATCCGTATTCTCGTATCTAGCACATATATGTGTGGGAGTATTCAAGCAGTCAACCATTCACTCTTTCACAGAATTCAGTTGGGTTTCAGACACCGACTAACGTCTATCATCGCTCTTTCGCCTCGAATACATTTTTTATCAGATATTTCACGCATAATAAAATGATCACAAGTGTACGATTAAACACGGAGGAAATATTCTCAGTTTCTATACGCGATTCGACCAAGTGTAAAATAAAACTGGTTTAGTGCAGTATATGTTTAATTATAATGAAACATTGTCGGTGTTGGTGACGAACTTCCGTTAAATCGAGGACTATGTTCTATCCGCAAAGGATGATGAGACAAATTTCGGAAATCTCCTACGTAGGGTACGTATTCTCACATAATTAATACAATCAACAGGCTGCGGACTTCTACGTGAAATAAAATATTCGTAGTGTCAATTTAAGGTTTTATGAGCCCGTAAATAAAAACAATGACAGAGCATTCAAATTTTAACAGTTATTACGTATTACGTTAATTAATAAAAGACTGGAATATTTTAGAAATTCTGCGAGACCATTAAAAAATATTATCTTGAATTGAGAAAATATTGATTTTATAAAAATTTCATTTATAAAGAAATATAGATGCAATAATGAGAGAATCTTGTAATTTTGTATAATTATTAATACATGTTTTAAAAATACTTTAAAGTTTAAATAACATTAATTTCGAGGATAGTAATTAAAATGGACAATAAGAAGGACGCAAAAATGATAAGACTTTTAGAGAGTTGCAAGTCAGGTACAATCCTACCAAAAAGTGTCAAAGGCATATTTTAAAATATTAGAAATTATGTATTAAAAGTTTCCTGTGACTTAAAAAGCACGTTTAATAAACCTTGCTTCCCTACGAATATCATTTTTCCTACAAATTTATCGCTTCAATATTTGGATATATTTTTATCACATTTCTTAAACTTTTGCCAGAGATCTGATGGCTGATACACAACTTTAAAAAATGTAGTTTAGATTCAGATTTCTTTTGTTATTTAACAAATGTTGATCTACGTATGTTGTTTTTGTACATTGCATTTTATTTATTTTTTGCAATTCTAATTTCTGTGTAAGTGTATAAAATCCACAGGCTAATCATTTGGATTAACTTGATAAAAGCATTCGCGAATTCAAATACGAAATGCAACAAAAATTCTCATTCCTAATAGGTATTAAAATCTAATGAAAAATCAATTCCAAATGTGCAAACAGGCTCATTATACTGTATGATAAACGTGGCATTTAAATACATGTTCCATGTATTGCATACTCGGTTACTAGTTAGTTAAGAGTTAAGTTAAAAGTCTGAATACAATTATTTATGTTTCATAGCAAGAGTAAGTAAGATAACAATTATTAACAACGCGCAAGTGAACATACTGTCGTCACGTTTTTTTATATATTCGAATAATTGAAGGTATATTTAAACGAACATACTTACACGCCGCGATTCGTTTTGTTGTTGTTGCAATTCCAATGACGACGGCTTCTGGGAAGCATGTTCAATCCAGTAATTAAATTGAACGCCGCTGGAATTTGTGATAACGTAACAACGATCATCGGTGAAGTCTGGATTTACCGACAAAATTTTGTGCAACCCGTCGTAAGTGATGACACACAGCATCGTTTCATTATCACCGTCGGAGCCCGTCAAGATTTTATCTCGTTGTAATAAATCAACCATGACATACATCGTGGAATGATCCGCGTAAAGGTAATGGTTTGTACGGATCCGCGTCTCGTCAGGTGCATCGTCAACCACCATTTTATTATACCTGCCGGATACATCAAAACTACTTTCCAAACTTGGGGCAAGCAGTTTCTATATGGTATATAGTTACTATTAAAGGGAACTGCTGTATAATAATTTTTTATCATTAATAATTTATGTAACATGTCTGAGTAAAGAATTTATCAAATATAAACAACCGACATTTCACGAAAACCACGTAAAGCTGTAGTAGTATCGGATCTAAGTTTTATTATACCTGCACGATAAATTAAAACGACATTCCAAACTTGGTTGGATAAGCAGTTCCTATAAGGTATTAGTAGAAGCCACTAGTATAATCTTTGAGTTACAAGTTTCATCAATAATACTTTATGCAGCAAGTTTCAGTAATTAACAAAAGTAGTTGAATTTCGTTTAGGATAAGAAACATTCTATTTGATTCTACTCTACTAAAAATTTCATATATTGATATTTCAATAGGATTATTTTCTCGAGTCTTGCTCTTTTCAGTAGAATTATTTTCTCAGTCCTTCTCACATAAATTCCCGCAGTTAGATTCCTGTTTGTACCTTTCGGAGAAGGGCTTGCGATTTTGTAAAACCGGTAACGCAGTTTGGTTCCTGTTCCCCAATCTCGTTCTGTATGGCCTTGTCAACAATTCGTTCTTCGAATAGTAGGGATCATTCTGTGTGAACGTGTACAGTAGAGAACCGGTGATATCGGTCTCCTTGATCTGGCGGTGATACAGCTTCTGGGATTCAGTCAAACAATTGGCCTCCTCGCTGTAAAAGTTCACCTCGAACGGACTAAATACTTTTTGCTGCCAACCGAAAATCCGGTCTTCTTCCTCCAGGAAATTCGTGTCCCTGGCGTTATCCCCTTCGTTCTCGAGCAGCTCCGCAAGCAAAGGCCTTTGCTGTACGATTCGGACTCTGTAACAATAAACACGTGGCGGGTAAACACAATTTAGAAGGTGGAAATAATCTCTGCCAGATGCCCGAGATCTAATTCTATCGACGCGGATTTTCGCCGCCTGCAAACAGTGCCGTTGTTTCGCCGATCGAACTTCATCTCTTAATATCTACTTCGGACGAACGCGAGAACCATAACTTTCTTAACAAATGTTTGCGAGAGGAAGCAAACGGTATGAGTCATATTTTTTCAAAATTGAGATAATTGAAAATGACGATGAAGGAATTTACAAGTGATTTATTTTACATAAAAAACTATAGTTTAATCATTACTATGAACTTATATGAAATGTTTATTATTCATGTTACCTTATTTTAAAATTATTTATAGGTTCCTTAACTTTATAATTGCCGGCTATTTTTTTCTTCCTCACTTTAATCGACATGTTTTTTTTACTATCGAATATTGTCGATTGCCTTATTAAAGAACTGGTTTGAAATTAGATGTGACCTGTTCGGGATTCCGGTTGAACTGGTTGAACTAAAAAGAACCGGCGACAATCGCGTCTGAACGCATTGTTTATCGATTCTTCTGTTGCCTGGCAACAGGTTTGACTCATATGTATAGACAACTGAAACCTCTGCCTTTTATGCTCTTTTATCAGGTGTGTTACCTGCTTAAATTGTAAGTTCGTAGTAAATTATTTAAGAATCGTAATCGTGAGATCTCTGTATCCTGTTGAGTCAGCTTTTTAGTGCAGAATGTTTTACACACAACGAAATCGTAATGTTTTATGCATAGATCGCAAGTACATTGACAGTAAGAGAATTACCATACATATAGATTGTAGACAGAAATGAAGAATTGATATATTAATTTAAAAAAGATTTTATTCGGTAA
>NW_017133727.1:1188165-1191801 GCF_001652005.2 Ceratina calcarata | reverse complement strand
ATGTTTATCTCAGGTGCGACCCATGGAAGTGACTTATTCTCTATTCGGAAAATAAGATATTCGACTAAACAATGTTTCGGAAAACCATCGTCCGGATAATCGACGTTCATTCTAATCATTAAGATAATCATTCTAATGTATTAGCGAATACCAAAGCTATTTTCTTTTCATAGTATTAGATAACAAAATCTAATTTTACAGTGTACATTATCGTAATTATCAATAATTACGTATGTATTATATCGCAGTTTCTATTGTGTGTTGGATTTCATTTAAAGCGATTCAATAGCATTTCTAGTCACGCAACGTCTTGCGCTCTGAAGCTCATTACAGTCTATTTTTTCATCTAATGAAAATTTGTTCTCGTAACTGATCTGTGGATTAATATGCAAAATATTTACGGTATCTGTTAAAGAAATATATTATGGAAAACATTCCTTTTATCATTCCAATGTACATTCAGCTTTTCACATTTTTCGTATAAAGTTTTAAACGTTTATACTTTTAACACATTCAATTACGAATGCAAAAGATTTACTCTTAGATATGAGGGAAGTGCAGAATAAATACTCGGTTCAAATATTCAGTGGAGTACTTTTTTTATTGTTTCGTGTAACAAATTTTTAAGACTGTTTAACTTGACAAAAAAGTCACTCTTTAACTGAGCCGGAAGGTCGACAATCCGTTGAGAAACAATTACGAATGACCGCAGACACACACACACTGCTATATCTTGCGGTACATTACTTTCTATTCGTGCGGTGGTTGCTGGTGTTGAGCCCGAGTTCACCTGTCGCGACGCTGGCGACTTTCAGCGTCTACAGTCGCCTGAAACGTGTTCGGTCCAATCCTGCCTAAGGTTACATCCGATCCTGCCTGATCCGATGAACAAGCCTTCGAGCACGTTATAACTATAACTGAGCCTGATCGCACAGTAATGGACTATTTCGTGCGAAGATAATTCGAGCATTGCTTCACGAAAGTTTTCTCAGTCAGACGTATAGGTATTAATGTCAATGATACTTTTCAAATAAATCAAACATGACCACACACATACTTATTATACATATGTGTGTATAATGTGCATCACACGGATCACATTTTTCTATTGAAAAATGTGCGTTTATCATCTGTACGGATTTCCTCTTTCATAATCCGATAAGATATCGTAGTATGATTAATGATTAGGGCGTAACTGTTTGTAATAAATGCTTGCTCGTAGATGTAATCGTTGCAGATTGTGTGTGGTACGAAAGGTAGTTAAAACGTGTTCTAATTTCCATACATTTTCTTTTACGTTTGACAAAGAATCGTTTTGTAGTCTGAAAGTATCCTTTAACGTTTAAATGAATAACTTAAAGCAATCTCATTTATTAATAAACTGTTCTTCAGTGTCAGATTTGCTCATCACATGTTGTATTGTATGTTGCAGCGGTTTCAGACTAATAAGAATGGCAAGTAACCAGGAGGGAGAGTCTGGTGTGACAATACCATTGCAGTATGCTAATTCCGTAAGTATTAATAATCTGTATTTCCAATTATCATAACCTTCAATATTATGTATAATTAATCTAGAGACGAGTACTGTTTTCTATATTTATATAATTGATATTTCTAGCATTGGAAGTCTATATTTGTGAAGTATGACCTCGATAGGGATGGCAAGATCTCTTACCAAGAGCTGAGAGCTATGATACGTAGCTCTGCTTACTCCAATGATATTCCAGCCAGGGTGGTCCGTATAATTATGCACAAAGCTGATCTGGATGATTCAGGATACTTAGATTATCCAGAATTTATAGCTATGGTACTTCCCCATTGGTTCATTTATTTCATATCTATTGTTGCCTCAAGGTATTAATTAGTGCGTGATTTACTCAGATTCATAGGAAGGACATGCAGGGTGTGTTCGGACATCTTGTGCAACGTTATGTGCACTCGATGATTCCGCAAAGGCCAACCCCTTTGTTAGTAGCAAGATCCAGCGACATCACCGATGGACAATACGAAGAAGAGTACACTTGTAAACCTCCAGCATTGGCGATGATAATTATATCCGTACTAGAGATCATTCTGTTTTTATATGATGTTATTGTACATAAATCGTCTTCCGTCGAGGGACCAGCGGCTACTTTGTTCATTTACAATCCCCATAAAAGATACCAAGCCTGGAGGTATTTGACATACATGTTCGTGCACGTCGGGTACGTATTCTTCCCTCTATGTAATCGTAATCAAACCAGGATCACAATAGCGTCCCGAAGGCAAGTTTGAGATGACATGAGTTAGCATACCTAAGGGCCCACGCGTTACAATATATACTACTCCAAAAAATTATAGCATCACGAAATTTGTGTCGAAAATTACCAGAGTTTGGAAGATGATTACTTAGCAACAAATTGTCATAGGATAATGATTTTCCTTTCAATTAAAGTTCGAAAAGAATAAAATTATTTTTGTAAATTAACTCAAACTTGCCTAATTATTTATCTTTTTAAATTGTATAAATACGATAGTGTGGATTCAACTTCTCTCTCTCTCTCTCCCCGTAGCGCATTTCACTTGATCGTGAACCTGCTTGTGCAAATAATGCTGGGCATCCCGCTGGAAATGGTGCACAAATGGTGGCGAGTGTTGACCATATACGTGGCAGGTGTAATCGCAGGATCGCTCGGTACTTCCGTTTCAGATCCGAAGGTGTATCTGGCAGGTGCTTCGGGCGGTGTGTACGCGTTGATCACCGCCCACGTGGCGACGATTGTGATGAACTGGTCGCAGATGGAATTCGCCGTGCTGCAGTTGTTCGTATTCCTGGTCGTTGCGGCCGTTGACGTCGGCCAAGCGATATACAATCGTTACGTGTTAATAGAAACGAACGATCAAGTCGGATACGTGGCTCATTTTGCTGGTGCCATAGCGGGTCTTCTGGTAGGTATAAACATCCTACGCAATCTCGAAGTGAAAACGTGGGAGAAGGTTGTCTGGTGGGCTAGCATTATCACTTATATCGTTCTTATGACAGCTGCCATTTTATGGAATATTTTATACACCTCTTACTTCGTAAATTAAATTAATATCGCCCTCGACTTGTACAAATCAACTTTTTGCTGTCGCGTTTTCTGCAGCACTGAACTTCGTAGTGGCCACTATGTCAATTTATACGAACGAATGTTCTTATTTTTTAAAAAGGAAACGAACATGGTGCTGATTCAAGCACAGTTGTTAAAGAGAGTAATTAATACGTTGCGTACTGTGATATAGAAAGCCTCTATATAATGCACAGAACAAATAGCTCTTAAAGACGATACTCGAAAGTATTTTTACTAAATATTTTGAGTTAACGATGGAAGATGTAATATATACTTTTTCTACAATCTCGCTTTCTGTAAGTTTTTATGACAATAATTATACACGGTGAGTCAGAAGTAGTACATAAAGTAATTTGTTTAATGATTTTACCAAAACAAGCTGCGTGTCAATTTATTAGATGCAAAATTGTATTTAGACAAATTCAACTATCCTTTTATTTTTGAATTCAATTACTAATAAAGAATTTTAATTATCTCTTACTGACTTGCCTTGTGTATCTTTCATGACGGTTGTTAATGTGAAGGTTTTAGTTTTGTAATATGAAAA
>NW_017133727.1:1170456-1187743 GCF_001652005.2 Ceratina calcarata | reverse complement strand
CCTAATAACAGACGTGAAGTGAACATACAATTCTCTTGAATCGTGCAATGAATATCAGTATTGCAAAATATATTGCAGTAATATTTTATTGTTCGAAGAAACAACTTCTGTTTCTTTTAATTGTACGCGTTAAGTAAATATTATCGCAGTAAAACTATTGTTCGAAAAAATATCGATGATACTTGTATGACAAGTTACTGCACTCCATTGTATTATCTATTTATAATTCACTATCTTATGTACCTGATCTGCAAACTACTAATGCCTTAAAAAGAACTATGTGTAAGATGTGTGATGGGCCTTTTACAAATTCGGGAAGTCGATAAGAAAATTTACAAGTGCCTTTTAAAATTAAAACCGAACTTCGGTATGTCCATATTGAATTTCTAATATTTATTTAGGAATACAGTATATCAACTTTAAAGTATGAAGAAAGAACGTCAATATTAATTAATTAGTATAAAATAGTATCCATGAATCCATATAATGATCCATATAATGAAGTTATGGAATAATAGTATTAGTATTAACAATTATGTAATTGTTATCTTCAAGTAAACAGATACTAATTGTAATAATTACTTAAGTTTCGTTTTTCACGCACGGAGTATATTATGATTTTGCTACTATTTAAATTAATTTTTCTGCGCATAGAGATTGCAGTTATTCAGTTTTAGTTTCATCGAACAGAAAGCCTCCGATTTACTTTTTTCTTTTTACTTTTATAATTCTCTTTTTTCTCACTATTTGTAGTCACGTCAACTATTTCGTTGTTACGTATATGTATAGTACTTGCCTATTTAATTGTAGGATGTAAGGTACCGTTTAAGCACGCAGAAAATGGGAACACCATGTCGAACGATATAATTGTGTACGTGAAACATCTATTTTTATATTTTCAAATGTTCCTTGTAACAAACGAAAAACATGAGCACAAGTTCAGAAAAATTGTTAGCTTAAGAATTTAAAAGACGTGAAATAACACACGTGGCGTGCTAGTTGTAATGTGTCGATCTCAAGAGGCAAGGTAAATTCTTGTAACGAACAAAACCGATCACTATCGCACAACTTCATATTGGATAACGAAGAACTTCTGTCGAAAAACCTCAACTCTATTCGTTAATTGCATTTGTATGGTTTTTCGCGTGCAAGTGTTTATTATGTATTAAGTACCTCATCTAAGTTTTGTAATAAATATCAGATGCTGAATAAAAAATGTCTAATTATATTTTATGGATGAACATTATATGATAATGATTGTAATTTCTTAAAAGTTCCCTTTGAGCCAATAGTAATTAACATTTGCAATATCTCTTAAACCTCACGATATGCCAAACTGGTTTTGGTACCAAAATGTCACTTTATAAGAATATCAAAAACGAATTTCTGAATTTTGCGAAATTCCACACTTACGGTGGTGAAACGGGGTAATATGTATTCTTAATAATATAATTGTTCTTCTTCTCTCGCACAGACCATGAGTGAATTCAGCAAGCAGCTGAAAAATCTTCTCACCTACGGGAAGAACTGCAAGTGTTGCTCGAATCACTTCATCAGAGTACTTTAATAAAACGTGGATTCTATCATTTCTGATCAAAACAAAAATACAATACGGTAATAGAAATCTCATTTTTTTTTATACAAGATAGTACAGAATAAATTATAAATAATCGGTTTAAATAAAAGCGGAGTTCATAAAATACAGATAACCACCGAATTTTCATTTATCTCATAAACAGTTTCTATTTTGTTAATGAGTATCATCATTTTGGACAGGTGCAGTCATTGACAATCGCGATATTTTTTCTATACATATATAAATATCTTTAGTTAAATGTAATTGTATTATTTTTATCAATAAAAAAATCGCATGTACATACATACAATCACCGAGGAGAGATTACTAGTAATCTCAAATCAAATAGTGTCATCTGTTTTAAAAAAAAAAATCGTTCGATTATGATGTAACACACCAGTACAAATACAGAATTGTTTTTTAAACTCTTACGATTCACGAAGAACTGCTCATAAAAACTATTTCAATATTGATTTAAGAATCATTTCAGTGAACTACAACGATTTCAAATTCGTAATAGTTTTAAAATTAATACTCGTTTAGACAGTAAATATCGAAATAAAATTGTAGAGTAAAACAGAGAGATAAAACGATGAATTTGGTACAATTAAAATTAATTTTTTAAATTAAGTAGCTTGGTGTCATTATTCAGATTTAATTTGAATTTAAATATTAGGAACTTGAAATTGTGTGACATTTTAAAATCATTCATGTATGTACGCTCTGCGAATCTGTATGTAGAATTCGATTGATTAGAGTATAACACGAGGCGTTCGGAGACAAGAGTCAGAAAAGGGTGTCGTGCTCGTTATTATAACGGAGGTGATTTTTATTTCAACAAAAATAACAATTTACATTGAACTGTCTTGATAATAATATTATCGTGTACGCTACACCTGTAGTTTACTGTAGGCGTGTTAATGCTCTCGCTCGCTATTAATTGTAGTTAATCTTTATCTTGAATTAATCGCATTAATAGCGGGTTCGTAGGTAATATCGTTTCTTAGCCACCTTTGTTAAATTTAATCATTATCATTATTATTATTATTTCCGTTTTTTACTCTTTTTTCTCCACTCTTTGAATCCCCGTTTCGTTTATCTTAATTAGCCTCTCGCGTTTCATGCGACAGTGTGGTATGCATCATCATTGTTATCATTATCATTATCATTATCGTTAATGTTAATGTCATTATAGTACAATATTTTTAGGAGGGAGCTGAGTACCTCGGCGTTTCCTTTCCTTCTTTAACTATGTACAAGACTCCTTACGCGAAAGAACGTTAAATATCGATCATTTCTCTCGACAATTACAAACAAGTAATTATATACTTACATACACACGACGTCTTATCGATAGATATCTTCGCGCCGATTCTACTTTATAGAAATAGTCTAGACGCTATTTACGCCTGTCAATGATCGTATCAACGGTTAATATTCGTATCTTCGAGTTGGGTATGTGCTTCTGCATAAGATTTATTTTATGTATAGCATCATTTTGACTGTCGTATCTCGCGATACTGGGATGTACTTCGAAAGAGGTAATCTCGATGTTATAACTCCGTTCTATTCACTTCCTAGTATGTATACATGTAGTCTCTTCGTCTGACGACTAATAATATTCATGTACGACAATCGAATTCGAATTCGATAATTCGTTCAATTGAGAGTATCCACGCGTAATCACGGTGTCCTTATGGAACTTTTATAAGTTTTAGCTCAAAAACTGCGAGACGAGTAAAGTTGAAAAATTACAGATGACGCTTCTTCTCTTTACTTTTAATACTCGATCCGATATTTTAGATACGAGTACTTATTGTGAAGGATTGTAATTCCACAAATTTTGTACGATTTAAGCTTGGAATTTTTCCGACAACACGATTCGTCGATTGTAAATCAAAGATTTAAAAATGCCTTACGTTTTCTTTTTCTGCCCTCGATCATCACGTAAAATCAATTTCTGATTATCAATAAGTTTGAGTAATTTTTGTATGTACAAAAAAGAAAAATCTTAAAGCTGGTACTCATTCCACAATATTAAAAAATGTTTAATCAATATGGATTTCAAAGTGATCAGACATTCCTTTTAGTTCTCTTTAATTAGAACTGCGAGTCTGATATTCTTCTTGTAATAGATTCTCTATGATAATTTAGTTAGGACTATGCTTCTTGCACTGGAATTAGATATTATCGCGATAATACTAGAGTAGTTTGTTCTTCTCACAATACACTTGTATATCAATTACATTTTATGCGATGTATCCTATTCTTAGAAAAGGCTGGTGAAAGAATTCGCTTCTAATCGTGTTCAATATCCATAGACTTCACGAACGAACACTGAAGTTACCGTGGCAATAGTAGCACGTGGTACGCGTGTTGCACTAAATGATTAATAATGGCAACTATAATCTGACTCTACGTAATGATTGCTAACTGAATATAATTGCTCGAGCGACGCAGTCATGCTAGTTAAGACGACAGCGTGAAGGAATAACGGGGCTTATTTAGTGGATGCACTTCTTACACGTTTTACGTTAAAAATATGTAAAAATCGCGGCGTGGAGATGTTGCACGTTGAGAAAACATTGAAAGTTTCTAAACACCGATGAGCCAAGTGTTCGTTTCATTATTTACACGACACGAGATCTCTATTTACCAAGCTCTTCCTTTCTTCGTTTCAAACACATACGAGAAACCGGGTTCTCGAAAATTTCAGTTTTTTCGAATATCTCCAGGTTTCTCGATTATGTCGAGACTTTCGAAAGTGTTCGGGGTATCTAAGAATGTTCAAGTTGAAAATAGTTATGATATCGGTTCTGGTTCTTCAAACGGTCATCGAGAACTGATGACTGCTATTAGTAGGCGACGCAAAATGAAACTAATAGGGTATCAATTTAAGAAATAATATTTAGTAAGAATGTCCTATAATTCTTGAAGAAAGAAAAATGCATTTTCGCTGTTATGTAACAGTAATCGAATCCTTGAAAGTTTTAGGAATATCAAACATTCTTAGGAACATTCTCGAGAATCCCGAACGTTTTCGAGAATGACAAACATTTTCGGGAATCTCGTCATACTCGGAAGTACCGAAACTTCTAAGAACCCGACCCGTTCCGATCATTAGATTCCCGAACATTTTTAGGCGATTAACACGCCAACTTACGAACAAAGTGAACGAGCAATCCTGAAGAGTTAAAGAGGTGCGAAGCCTTCTCTCACTCTTTGTCCTTCTCCTCGATAAAAACCGCTAAAAAGAAACGTATAAGTAAAAGTCAATAGACAAAATTCTTCTCCCAATTGTAAACTCATTATTCTTTATCGACTTGTCATTGTGTCAAGGAGATTCTGCATCTTATTTCTTCTGTAACATACGTTTCAAGACACTTTCGGACATATCCTGCGCACACGCTACACATACATACATACATACATACGTACGTACACACTTATACACGTACACATTGCAATCGAATTCTGTTTTATCGACAACGTGTGATTTGAATGCTCACGCGCTTACACGTTTCCCCTTCTTTCTTCTTATGCCAGATAATTACATCAGTCGTTAGAGAATTTTGCAATTAAATTTCAAGTATATAATTATCCATGTACGCATCTGCCGCATTGACATACATGAAAACGAAAAGGAATGTGCTGAACGTTTATCTTTACTTTCGACTCGATAAATCTGACAGAGAAGTAACAAAGTCGCTTTAGTTTGAAATTAATAGTATATGAAAGTTATACAAAAGTGCGCAATGAAATCTAAAGAACACGAGTACGTATATGCATATGTAAACAATCTGCATACATGTGTATACATGGTATGTGAACATGTGAATGCATGCATTGCGTTTACAGTAAAAGCAGACGGTGCGGTGAATATACTTTTGTAGATTACTTACTAGTAAATGTATACATCTTCGGTAAGGCAGTTGAACGTGATAAGAAATAAAGCTTATTAATCATTTAATCGATTATTTTTAAGAGAAGACTCGACTCGATTGCGGACGCGGTATCTATCCTATCGATCGCTATTGGTTCGGGTTAGATGTTCACTGTACTTCGTACTAGTATTTTATTATTATATTTCATATTTTATTAGAACATTCACTAACGACGAGCAGCAAGAGCTTACAATCGCGAAGGTGTACGTTCACTATTTAATAGACCGCATTCACTGCACCACATCCGCTTTCACTGTAACATATTTTGTGTATATGCATATATGTATATATGTACATATATATTATTTGTTAGCAACACGTTTTGGTAGAAATAAACTCATCCATTGAGCTATATAAGACAACTGGAATATGAACAGAGGTGGCTGGGTACGCGTCGACAACAAAAATTGCATTAGCAATGGTTTCAAGTTATATAATCCATGTTTTTGAGTCCTTCTGAAATCATCTGTCAGAACATGATTGCGTACGGATAATATTTTCGAGTGGTTAACAATTTTATCAATTGGTTCCACTGTAGGCAAAATTAGAAGATAATACGAATAGAAACAGATAGTATGAAAAAGAGGATATCCCGTAGGCGATCTCGTTTCTTGGAACATTCTATTCTTACGGACTTTTACAGTTGTTCACACTCCAGCTATTTCTATAGTTCAACGAACTCGTCAGATCACATCACGGTGCAGCGGAACGCTGTGACGAAAAAAGCTGTTACGTCAAGGGGGGAACTAAGGGCTTGTATCAGACTGTCGCGCGTGACTAAATGAGAACAGCGTTCACGTACAAATATAAAATGATTTAGGCTATATAAAAAGTTGTAATGCGTACACGCATATTCAACCGATGTATATTACGTTACGTGTATCCCGTGCGTGTATGCGCGCTACGAATAGGTGACAATGTAAATCGTACCGCAACATGCGTCATCATTTAACTGCAATTATGTATTTCCCTTTTGTTTGATAGTCAGAGCGTACATTCCGTGTTTTCTATAATAGAATTTCGAAATAAAAGATAATTCGCATCCATTCGTTTTCATTTGCCGTTGATCGGTTTAATCACCTGCACACGTTTTTTTTCTCTCCTCCTTTGTCTTCTTCGTTAATAAGAGAACGTAGTCCGGGAAGTATCTTTTCCCTAGTCTCATGGCGTCTAATCCCTAAATGCTACCTACGTCACTTATGCTAAAATCTATAATTCTTACAATATAGCATACGATTAAACTAGCCATCATACACCTACTTGTTCAACTTAGAAATTAATATTGTGTACTATGTACAACACTTAGAATTACACTTTTTTTTGTTGTTTTGTTTAAAACCCACTTCACCAAGGAGAAAACATTTAAACGTGATCTCGAGTTAAGATAGTGCATTCCTCTTTGTCCCCGTGTGTGTGTATGTGTGTGTGTTTGTCCGTGCGTGCAATTTTTGCACGACCGCCGTCACATATTTAATCCATATACTCCAGGCTAGTGTACTCTTGTCGCACTGGTATACGTTAATCCAAAGATGAAGCTATCTTTTTTTCGTTTTTCGTTTTTCTTTAAGTCCCAGACTCACATCACAGACTCATTCCAAATAAAAACTTGTATACCTTTTTTTTATTTAGCGTTGTATCATCGTTTAACGATTATATATCATTCATTATGTACAAAAAGGCGTCTCCATTGTGAACTTGGGCTAGCCTGAACGTTCCACGGGTCGATTACCTTCGATAATGCTTTTTCTCTATTTCCTCTAATTTTGCTTCGACAACGATCGCACGTATTCTGCACGATGCAAACATTTCATTTCTAGATATATACGGAAACCCATCGTCTAAAAAGATTCACCCTTTTCAGGAGTATTCAAACACGTTTAAAAAAGAATACTAAAAACAATCTGTTGCTTCTCATAAAAGTTTCTTCATTATCTTATTTCGAGTTACATTTAAAAAAGAATTTAACTATCACGACACTTTTTCAACTTTTTACAGAATATTAATTTCATTTTACACACAACGTCTGTACAATTAAACGGTGTCGTGTCGTTTTACAGTTAAAAATTCCTCGTGCCTGCTCATCAACGTGGATAAATTACAAGTGAATGCTATCTAAAAAAAAGCGTTTCCTTAAAAAACGGAAAAAAAACGTGATGGTGAGAACGGAAATAATTACATATATTTTAATCTAGCTGATAATTACACAACATTTACGTACATGTTAGAGCGGAGGGTAAGTAATGCGTAAAAAAATATCAATTAACAATTAAAATTACGCTTGGTGTGTATCGTGCGTACGATGAACTTTAAAAAATAATAATAATATTAATAATAATGCTTCCGTGGTGGGAGGCTGATCACGTTCACATGTACACAGAGAGAAGCGAGAATAACGGGGCACGATATTCTCGAAACTAAAACTGACGGAATATGCGATTTATAAAATAATAAACTCTATTTAGAAAAACATCGTACTATTAATCTCCGTTTTGGGATGTGACAAACTTCGTCCTATAAAAAGAGAAAAAGAAATTGAAGCGAAGTTGAACGAATGAAACGAAACTACGTCGAGAGGAGACCATCTGGCATTTAGATTATCCTCGAGGAAAATTATCGGACACGACCAGTTAGAACGCAGTGGCGTGAGAAGCCCGTTAGAGAAAACAATAAAAGAAAATAGAACATTGATAATCGTGAAACGTTCGATATATGTATGTATCTTGTAATTGTCGTCCGGTGAAGGCTCTCGTCAAGCTTAAACGAATCGCGTGAATAGCCTAAGAACATTGTTCACAGCGTGCCGACCGCTACACGGCGCCAGGTCATTGGACTATCAATCCTCGTCAGAGAGCGGCTCGTACTGCGCGGAAAGCAACGGTGCCGGCTCGGCTTTGACCTGCTCGGACTTGGTTATCGAAGTAGAACCGGAAGTCGGCGGGGGTGGGGCTGGTGGTGGGCCAGTGTGCACCCCTAGCGCGCTGAACGGGTAGAAGGTGGTCGTAGGCGCCGGAGCGGGTGGCGCGGGGTTTTGATTCGGCGTTTCGTCGACCATCATTTCTCCACTCGACGGACTATCAACGTTGCCGCCGATCTTATCGTCCTTCTCGCCGATACTGACGTTCCCACCGTTCCTGTCTACCGCGCCGCCACCCTTGTCGTCCTCGGACGTACGCATCACCTCGACGATCTTGTTCTTCACGTAATCCAGGGGCGAGAGGTGTGGCTTGTTGGAAGGGGTTCCGGAAGTCGATGTGGCAGTGGTTGTTTCGTACAGACGACGCCCGTAATGATTGGTACCCGCATCCGGAGGCGAGACGGGTTCGACCGAGTGGAACTGTTGCTTTCCTACCGACGAGGCTGCCTGTTGGTGTTGGTGCTGGTGTTGCTGGTGTTGCTGCTGTTGTTGTTGCTGCTGCTGCTGCTGCTGCTGCTGCTGTTGCTGTTGTTGTTGTTGTTGTTGCTGTTGCGACTGGTGTTGCGTGACTCGTATTATCTGCCGTTCGTCCCCAGCCTTCATGGAATCGGGCTCACTGGCTTTCCGTCTTTTCCATTGATCTTCCGAGATTGGATATCTATTCGAAAATAAACTTATTGTACTGATCGATAATCTTCATGGTATAATGTATTTTGATATAATAATAGTAAACATGATGAAAATTATAATCGAATGAAAACTCACCCGCTGTACGATCTATACGAGGAATGTGGAGGACCATAGTCCTTAGAAACAATATGATCAACGTGCTCTCCGAGGGTTATCGGTTTATTCCCACTCCCGTTACCGGGCGCACCCCCTGCTCCGCTATTACCGCTGTTTCCTTCGCCTGCTGGACTATGAGCCATTCCGTTAGGTTCTATCGGAGCTTCCCGGTGAAATCCCTGAAATGTATTCTACCGTAAAAGATATCTACATATGCCGATAATAAAATTAGTTTGATTACTTTTTGAATAGTTTTTACTTTTTAAAAATGATAAAAAAGCATTTTGAGCTAAGTTAATATCGTTAGAAAGATGTTTAACTTACCTGGAAAAGACGATCGCTAGGTCGTTGTGGCTGAGAATTACCGCCGGTGCTTTCAACGCTCTGATTAATTTGATGCGTTATAATAGCATCGATCAGGCTGGCAGCAGTTAACGTAGATCCCGATTCGTTTTGCTGTTGACCAGAGGGCTGGCTCTGTCTAGAAGATTGTTGCTGTTGCTGGGATTGTTGCGGTTGTTGATGTCTCGATGACTGACTGAACCCGCTGCTTATCAATCTACTGTCTCTATCCATTTGCTGCTGCTGCTGATCTCTATACATTTGAGCCATGTGTCTTCTCTCGGCCTCCATTCTCTGTTGCTGTTGAATGTGCTGCTGTAGCTGCTGTTGTTGCTGTTGTTGTTGCAAGTGGGCCAGATCTCGTTCTCTTTGCTGAACGGCCAAACGATGCTCTTGATGCTCCTTTTCACGTTGAGCAGCAGTGTATGCAGTCATAGCAGTTTGATGATGAATCTCCTTCTCTCTTTGCTGATGGACGGTAAGACGATGATCAGTGTGTTGCATATCCTTCTCCCTCTGCTGCTGAGCCAGTCTATGCTCCTGCTGCTGAATTTCCTTCTCTCTTTGCTGGGCCATCCGATGTTCCTGTTGTTGAATCTCTTTTTCCCTCTGCAATCTGTACTCCTCCTTCTCACGCATATGAGCCAGGTCTCGCTCTCTTTCCCTGTCGCGTTGATGATGATGAACCACAGCCATTCTATGATCCTGGTGCATGGCCAAACGATGCTTGTCCCCATAACGATCAGCCAACAGTCTGTCCGCCATGGTTTTACCAAGGCCCTCGTGGCCGCTACTTCCGGAGGCTGGATGTCCATGCGGATGAGGAACAGGAAGACTCGGTTGTTGCACGGCAATGTCCACCAGGTTGGAAAACGCCTCTAGTCCCGGCGGCGGTGGCGGGTAATGGACTTGTTTCTGTGGATTGTGCCTCTGTATGACACCCTGCCGAGGCTGCGTATGAGTCGGCGGCGGTGGCGTACCGGTATAATACAACGTCGACGGCGGCTCATTCTTACCGCCACCGTCGGAGGTTCCGCTATTCCGACTACGGGCGTGCATTTGCTGGCTGGTGATGTAATCGTTCATAATGATCTGCCTCGACGATAGCTGCTGCTCCATGGTGTAACTAGGAGGCGGCCGCCCAGAGTACGAGTTGTACTGGCTGCTGTGGGTCACGACCACTGTTCCCGGTTGACTCTGAACTTGGCCAGGAATCGTCGTCACCGGCGAGTGCCTGATAGATCTGTGGTAGTCATACATCGGTGCGCGCTTGTCTACGGCGAAGGGATGAACGGGAGTGCCCTGGGTAATGGAACCCGTCTCTTTGGGCCCTTGATTGTTGGACGCGTTCACAGCACTCGCAACGCTGATCACCGGTTGGTTCTGTGTTCCGCCGGTATTACCCGGGTTTCCGGGCGGCGTCATTTGCCTGAGGAGACCTTCGTAACGCGCGCTGGAAACGGGAGTGCCGTGCGTGATGGAACCGCCTTTATGACTTGTGGTTCCGATTGTGCTTAACTTGGGCGACAATTTTGGGTGCGGTGGCGGCACGGAGACTTTATTCATCTTGGGGGTAAGAGGTGCCTGAGGTCGCGGTGAGGACGCGTACACCAAGGGACTCTTCGCGCCGCGTCCTTGATCCGGGTGGGCGTGAGGATGGTAGTAAGCACCCGGGGGAGGTTCTGGCCGATACAGGGTAACCGTCGGTGGCTTGTGAATCGTCTGCAGGGAATGATTATATTCTTGCTGCTGCCTTGGTTTCTTGATGCTCAGGTCGAGCGTGCCCTCGGTGCTTTCTCGTAATGCTTGTTGCACCTGCATCACGACTAACCCCTCCTTCGGGAGTATATCCGGCGTCGATGACTGACTGCTTGACGGCGCTGGTGGACAAGGGGTAATCGTTGCTTGCATTTGACCTAGTAGAATAATTTTCATACATAATTTCGTAAACTTAGCATTAGTTATTTTCGAAAATACGCATCTTTGAGAAAAATGTTAAATAGAAAAGTTGTGTTAAAAAAGGGGTATTTGCTAGTGGTATGTAATTTCCTGAACCTTAAACAACTCACAGGAATGAGTTTGTCAGATCGAATAGGTACATATCTGAACGTGAAATTTTGTGCTCTTTCCGTTTCTTGAAAGCTTCCATTTTAAATTGCAAAGTCCTCGACAAATACCTCTCTTTTAGCACATCTTTTTCATTTAACATTTTTTTCAGAAATGCGTACTTTCAGTGATAACTGGGGAGTCCAATGTTTCCTAAAGACTTTATATAGTACATAATATATTATTTTCGAAATCCATCAATTTTGTTAATCGCAACTTACCAATTTGTTGAGGGCTGGGAGCAGAACGGTGTCCGTGATGAGGTCCAGACACCACCGACAAGGTGGCTAAATTCGTATCTCTAGGCGGCATGCTAGTGTTCGCCATGGTAGACGATGGTTTATATTCTCTGACAAAGGTGATATCATTTCTATGATCCGTCTTCAGTATACTCGATATCGTCGGTGTTCCAGTGTTGACGGGTACCGAGGGATTAGTGGTACCGGCCGGGCTGTTGGGATTCCGTTTCAGCTGCATCTCGATTACGCCAAGCATAAGATCCTTGACGGTTAATGGATTCGAATTATTGGTGGTGGATGGCGGCGAATGGGTGAGCGGTGGGACCTGCTGGTGCGCTTGCTGCTGCTGATGCTGCTGTTGAAGCGGCGTGGAATTATTGGCAGTTGTCAACGTGACGACCACGCTGTTGTTCTCCAAATCGGTACCACCCTGACCTTCGTCCGCTGTCTCCTGAAACAATCAGCGAACCTCTATCAGACGGCCCAATCAAGTGACAAACTTCTTTCCATATTTAAATTATTGAAAAATAAGGAAGACGAAACGTAAATGCGGCATTCAAAATCATTCAAAACAATTTCTACTTTCTTATGACTAATGTACAAATGGCACACAAAATAATATTCAAGCATTTTTATAAGAATTACGTGATTTACTTTAGCATCTCCCTTGTTGACAAGCTGCTGGATAAAAAGAACTTGGTCTTACCGTGGCGGAACTGTCGTAATCTTCTCTGGTGCCAGCCGAAGCAGCGTTGCTACTTCCGCTGGTGGAAGACTGTTGCGATGCGCTTATGCTAACCGGCGGTACCAAAGATACCACGGAGATCTCCGCCAGTTTATCGGCGAGTTTCTGCTCCGTCGTTCGCGAGAACGAGATTGGCAGATTTGAGGACGCCGAGGCACCCGGCGTTCCTGGTGTTCCACCGGACAAGTTGTTCGCTGGACTACCTGCGCTGGCTGTATCGCTCGAATCATGAACCTGGAATAATTCAATTTAGTTCAATTTAACATGAAACAAGCAGAACCTCTTTTTTAAAAGTTGATGAAAGCAGAGTAAGGGAACAAATTCAATTGACAACTTACTGCCAATTCGTCACAGCTACTCGTACTGCTGCCACTCTCTTCTTCATCCGTTAAACATGGTCTCCTTTCTTCGCCCAACGACTGATAATATTCTGCTACCACCTGATCCAGGCTCAATTTTTTCCGGTAAGCGAAGTAATAGTTTTTACACTGATGATTCGTCTTTCCTGGTATCTGCTCGGCGACTTTCACCCAGTTAGTACCGTGTTCTCGAAGAGCTCTCTTCAGTTGTTCAAGTTCCTCGTCCGTCCATTGTCGAGCAAGGGATTCGGCCGAGTCCTCGGACACCTCGGTACCACCAGTCAAGTGTGGTGCCAAACGACGTGATATTCGATTGAAGCAAGCCGAACAGCATTTAGTCGCATTACTTGGTATTTCTAAACGTAAGAACAAATTTAAAACCATTAATTATTAACTATATTCTGGTTAGAGGAACGTCAGGAATGTCAGGAGGAATGTGGAGCACTGGAACATCTCTTTGGGAAGTGTGAAATAGCTGAGAGGTAAATGATTACACAGAGAGTAGATATTTGATAAGAATTGAGGAAATAGATTTCGGGGTGAAAATAAAATAGCAAGAGGAAATCAGGTGACGAGGGGAAGGGGTAAATAGCAAAATATAATAATTTACACTGCATCTCATTCAGAAATTTATATTGCACGAATATACAGCTTATCAATAATTCTAAATCAATTTGAATACTTACGAAACTCCTGGATAATCGGATCGCGAATTTCAGATGGCAGATCCAACCATTTAGCGGGCAAGGCTCGCAACCTCTTCACTCTTGTCTTAGAACTGGTATTGTTCAAGTTCGGGCAACCGGGAAGGGGACACGCAGTGTACCGTCCCCTTACAGCCTTGCATCTGCAGGTATTGCACACGCGTGCACCAGGTCCAACCTGATCCTCCTTCAGACCATACTGGGACGCTTGACTTCGCGGTAGCGCTCTGCTTTGCGTGTTTCCCTCAACGATGTTCTGGCAAACTGTACAGGCGTGAGGACCGATCTGCCTGCCGCCTTCTGTAAACCAAAATACATATCGGTTATGAAGAATAATGAATTATTAACATCTTATTAAGCATTCCATTAAAATAATGTAATGAAACAATACAATAATTAAATTTGATTCTATCGGTAATTGTTATAAGTGTTATGATTATTGTTTTTAAAATAAAAGACTGAAGTACGTCAGTGTCTTTGAAAGAAAGCAAAGGAAACTGAAGAAACAAGTTGAGAAAACTGTTTATGGAAGCAAGAAAGCAGGTGGAAGCTAAGAAGGCAAATAAAAGTAGAAAACGATGAAAAGAAAGTTGAGGAGGCTGAACAATAGGTAATTTTACTTTTGCATTAATTGTCTCTAAAACGGAGAAATTTATCAATTTGTTGCATTTCTGAAAGGATGAGCCGAACGTATTTCGCTAGCACCACGAGCTCCTGCTATATTTTGACATTTTCTTCGTCATAAAGTTGAGCAAATAGAGGAAACGAACGAACGATCGCTTGATACGCGGTCGGCCGTGCTCAGCCCGGCGGAGAAGGAAGAACTCGAGCGAAAACACGGAGAGATTCCGTGAATGTAGGGGATGGTCGGGGTGGAAAAAGCGATGAAGCAGCAGCGGTCGCGGGTGGGATGAAGACAGCCAACCGGGCTGTACGGAAACGGAGCGAGAAACAGAATAATTACCGAGACTTTGCTGGTTAACTAATTAAGGGTAGCCAATTAAAAAGTTCTCTCTCGCCCGCGGCCTCGCAAACATTGGCGTAGAACCGGGAGACATGGTAAAATCGCTTTGATGGTTTTACCCCGGGTAGGTACACTGCGGTGGTGCGCGGTGCGGCGAGCGGGTGCCAGGTGAAAAATTCAAGTTTATTCTTTCCACGGCCATTATTGTCACGAGGGTTAGTCACGAGGTCATTTGCTTAAGTACCAGCCTCTATAATACTAAACGGTTCCAGTTTCGAGTCCTTTCGGTAAGAGATACATTATTAATGACGTGAGAGTGAATAACGTCACGAGGTAACAGTCAAGCTTTGTGTAAAAGTAGAAATATGTGGCAGAACGATTTTTTAGGAAAATTCTATGTGTCGGGAATATAGGAAACGTATTCTATTAATATATAACATAAAAAGGAAATGAAAATATTAGGTCAGTGCAAAAGTTCGTCCCCCATTTTTAGAAGCGAATCAGATCTTGGGTTGACTTGAAGTAGTTTTTCAATATAAAAAAACAATCATTTTCGTCATGTTATGTTATGTTATAAGAGTTTCGAAGGGACCCAAGTTTTGGAATTGCAACAAAAAATATTCTGTTCAATTTCGACTATGCTGTTGTTTTCTAAGGAGTAAAGAATTATTTGTTCCACTCAGAAATAGTGATTTTGATCTGGATGATCTTCCATCTTTCCTATTTAAATTGATAGTGCAAACGTTGTATTTAGAATAAAAATCGGCAGTCGATTTATCGGTAATTTCGCAACTGCTTTCAAAGCGATTTGTTCGGTTTTTGTATATCGAAATAGGACGATGCGTGCACTAATCTCCGGAGGGCTGTCACCCGCTATAAACTCGTGTCTTCCGGAACACGGAGAAAATTATTGTTGACGCAGGACCACCGCCGTACCGATGGATACGTATCGGCCGGCAGAGGGTATGGGCCAAGAGCATGACGGAAGGGACGATAACCGGAGGAAGAATTGTCTACCGAGCAATCATATAAACGTGATACGAGAATATTCGCGACACTGATTGGCAGCTGTTCCCCGGTGATTCTCATAATTTAGCCGGTGCATGCGATACACATTGCATCAGCTAATATTAAACACAACCTGGATAGAATTGATTGGGTAATTATCACCGATCATTAGTTGACTCCCTCTCGATCACATTTATATTTCTTTATTCGGAATCAAATAATATTTAAAAATAATTATATTGATGTATACCATAAAAATGTTCTGTTTCTTGAGTTATAATTCTCTTAACTGATTTTGTCTTATTGCCCATAATCATAAACCAAATTGAGGATGAAATAATTTCAATAATAACAAGATCTACAGTAAAGAATATTGAAAGAGTTATTAGCAACAATAAGATGGATTCTACATTTTATTCTCGTAATGAGTTTCTTAAAAATGTTATGCTTAGATTCAAATATTCAAGGTCGTAAAACGAAAGGCCAGTGGAATGTGAAACTAGTACAAACGATAAATCGAAATGTATGTAGAAAGTGGGGAAAACGGGGATGAAACGAAGACGAATAAAAGAGGAATAAGGGCTGGTAACATTGGTGAGGGAGAGGTATTAGCCGTGTGCTAATTAAGCTGGTTCGAGCGTTGAACAAGGAGTACGTCTTGAATATTTCACAAAGGGTGTCACCAGAGGACACGAATCACCTTTCTCTCTCCCTTCCCATACCAGTAACACACGTATCTCTCTGCTTCTTAACTTAATCTCTATCTATGCTTATAATTTCCTTTTCTTTTTACTATGGATTTTTATATCTAATCATTATCAATCGAAGTTTATGTTCATGGAAAAAGACAAATTATTGTTATAATGTATGAGAATCAATGAGATGCGAATGAGTTTCTTTTTTCAATTAAATCATTTTAGAACTTCTCTTTTTCTAAAAGTTCATTGCTTCAAATATTGGACACAACTTTTTATTACATGTCTTAAACTTTTGAGAATTGTTGCATTTGACTGAACAATTCGATTTATTTTCATGGATATTTACACGGATTTAAAAATCTATTTTTAATTATGATTTCGTATAAAATAGAACTATAAATTACATCAATTGTAGTAATGGAAACAAATTAAAACAAATGATTACACAAATGAAACAAACAAACAAAAGTTGTATGCAATGTTCGATTTGATCTTTCTCTCTCTCTCTCTCTCTCTCCTTTCTGTTGTTTGCATGGATTCAAATATCAGCAAAGAAGCGTGGCGTACAAAGGTTGGCTAATGGGTTATAAACCAACAAGTGAGCATTATTGCACGTATCCCCTACGCGCAACCCGCGACATGGTGTTAATAAAATATTCTCTTTGATTTCGATGCGTCCACGCGCGTACAGCAAACACAGAAGATCGCCCGTTTATTCATTATGACTGGGAATTAAGCGCAGAGGAAGCTCGATTAACTGGGCTTAAGTAAATATGCATCTTTCTCTAGCGTCGTCTTTCATGAAACATGTTTCAGTTTATCGGCGACAATAAACGCCTTCCGCTCCTATTTACTTAAGGATGTATAGGCTATACACTTAAACAATGCTAGCATGTTGAATT
>NW_017133727.1:1144714-1169909 GCF_001652005.2 Ceratina calcarata | reverse complement strand
CCTTTAGATTTCGCAAAATTTTCGTTTCTTGCCAATAACTCCCAAACCGTTGGACCTATGGGAAAACTGCATCAGACCTTTCTGGTAGAGGACGACGAGATCTACAATTTCCATGTAAGAACTTTTCGCTAGTATCAATAGTTTACGAGTAATGTGCAATAAACTGTTTTTTCGTTTTTCGTCAATAACTCGTTAAGTACTGATGCTAGCGAAAAAGTTTTATATGGGAATTGTAGATCTCATCGTCCTCTACAAGAAAGGTTATATGCAATTTTCCTGTAGGACGAACGGTTTAGGAGTTATTGAGGAAAAACGACATTTTGTGTCAAAAGTTCACCATTTCGACGCTGAGACGGTCGGATTTCGTCAATGCCAATAAAACGCCAATTAACTGCACTTGACTCGTTAAACACTGGAGTTAGAAGAAAAATGCATAAAATCTTTCTTGTAGAGGATGTCAGTG
This sequence comes from Ceratina calcarata, assembly GCF_001652005.2. Lineage (NCBI taxonomy): Eukaryota > Metazoa > Arthropoda > Insecta > Hymenoptera > Apidae > Ceratina > Ceratina calcarata. The sequence goes on along the minus strand of NW_017133727.1, from coordinate 1,169,446 downwards.
TCTACAACTTCTGTACAAAAAGCTTTTCGCCAGCGTCAATAATTAATTGGATATTTTCTTCTATACTTTTTAGCACGTACCTATATATTATGAGCATTGTTCTTTCGACGTCTCATTTCTTTTTAATTACAGGAAATGCGTTTTTCATACACTACGGTACATAAACTTTTGGGACTGACTGTATAGCCAATACATCCTTAATATACGAAACTTTGAATAAAACTGTTAAACGTCGAGTTAGAAAAAGTAAAAATTCAAGGCGTTATATTTTTTCTCAGTTGAACCGGTGTAGATTAATTCCGCGAGAAAGCACGGGAATGAAGACGAATAAAGGAAAGGAGGGAGAGAGGTTCTCCTGTTCGCGTCTATCTTTCGCTTGAGGCATCGGAACGAAGCGTTTTTGTATTTACGTATTTATGAGATTACATAACGGTCCGGGCTCCGGCAAAAGTGATTAAAAGCAAACATGGGCATTGGGGTTTTCCTGATCTGACGAACGCGGAGACAAGGAGGAATCATGAAACATACGATAGTACAATCGAGTCAAATCAGGCTACAATTGGAAATAACGAGAATTCATCTTCTCCCTTGGCATTAGCATAATCCAGTGCGGTGAGCGCTTACTTCGATTGCGTTTTTCATTATAATAACTCACGAAACGTAACGAAACAATGAAACACGATGGGAATTAACCGGTTTATAAAAGTCGATAAATTGCATCGCGGTCTGGAAATAAAATCTTCGAATTGGTAGAGGCTACCGCGGAATGGATTCCCGCGTGCAAACACGTATCTGTTCAGAACGATTCGATTACCGTGTTTAGCCGTGCAGCACATTTTAATGATGTGCAAACGCTGCACTTGCAGCATTTATCGTAAACAAAAATTCGTTAGAACCACTTAAATGATGAAACATTTCCAATATTATATCAACTCGATTGTATTATTCTTTTTATCAAATTCGTTATCGGATTTCACCAGCTTTTAATAAATCCATGATCGAGATTGAAATGAATAAAACATAAAAATCTTATTATACAGGGTGTCCCATGAAACACTGGACAGTCCTTTATTTCCTAAGTTATGAAGTGTATTTGGGGAAAACTCAAAAGAAACAATACTTTTCTCTGTTTGGTGCTACCTCCACTGTCGAAGACTACATAAATATTATTACCGAAAAAGACGCGGGAACATATTGTCTTTTAGGTCTGCCGATCCTAATACAGACCACAAGTATTTATTTCGTGTACAAATGGCTCACTGGATTCCAGATTCTCTTCGCACACATACGTACATACATAAAAAATGCAACACGTTCTCTCTTTCGATCTTCACTGTTTTCTATGTGTCGCTGCTAGTTGGAAAAACATATTTTGTCTGTGTGCGTGCGAAGTAGGTCCGGAATCCTTTGAGTTATCCGTAGCTTAGCCGCAATAGAACCCCTCGCTGCACTCTCATCTGCACTTCGCAAAAACTAATAAATTCTGTACTTCAGTATCTCAAAACCTAATTAAAATCGATCTTATACATGAATGATAAATGAAACTGCCGCGAAGGGTTTTATCAAATGATGCAAAACATATTTAATCTCACTTGAAAACCCGAACTTGACCATCATAGCTCATTAAATAATAACGTAATAAAAATTCGTTTCCATCAAAAGATGTACTCTCTTGAACTGTGCCACGTGAAAACTTTTTTCTATCTCCCATGACTTAGAAAATAAAGGACTGTGCAGTATATTGTGGAACACCTTATATAATTATTATAATATAATAAAGCTGCGAAGTTAATGTCATAAATTTCTAGAGATCTATTATTAAGTCCTCGAGAAGAGGGGGGGATGGTATCCAGAAATTGGCGGAAGAGTGACCAGAGTAATTCGACGTAATCAATTATCGAAGAGATTTATGAAATTTCATTGTATGTTTTTTAGGAAGGGCGAGTCGAGTTTTTGCAACGATCACGGCGAGAAACGGATGGGTGAAGGGGAGGGAAGAGAGTCGGGCAAATACAGAGCGATCGTCGGCGATGGTGTTCCGTAAAACGGATTGAACCCCTGCTCTGAATGTGATCTAGCCGTGTAAACAATGTCTGTTAATCCAAGAGTAGAGACGAAGGGAGAGACGTAATATTCGATGATGAAATGACTACTCGCTGTTGGAACACAATCGAGTTTATCGTTACAATCAATCATTTTCCCGCGTTTTATACTCTGAAATACAGGAAAGTTTAATAAACTGGCAATAGCAATTTTCTGACAACGGTAAACGAACGAAATGCGCATACAAATGTTTAAATATAAAATCGGTATGTCATAAAATTTCATACTAATTATCTCTCACACTCTGTAAAATTTAAAAAAAGCTCCAATCTTTCTTAACAATTTTTATTTTCTCAATCCAAACTTCAAATAACAAGATACGTGTATATGTGGGATCTAGAAAACTAGACAATCTTTTATAAAGATAGGCAATTAACGACGAGAGTGGCAGTTGTCGCTGCTATGTCTGTCGATGAGACTCGAAAAAAGGCAGACGTGTTAATGTCTTTTGATTTCTAATAAAGTCTAATTGTTTGTTAAGGAATCGCTCGTTTATCGGTTAAAATTAATTTTACTCTGCAGTTTCTTTGCATTTAAGATCCCAAATATGTGTGGAATAAAATCATGCATTATTAGATAATTTCTAACAAGACTGTCGTTTGCATCAGGTTGTATACTTATTAATATGTTCGCAGGCAGCTAGAGCACACAGGCAAGACATATTAACTGTGTGCGATGTGTATCTATACGCGGATAATCCATTATTTGCACAACGAAAACGCGGCCATGGCGTTGAATCCAGCCGGCCCTCGCTCCCTCTCCCTCTCCCTCTCCCTTCACAAAACTGTCTAGTGCACACAGGAGAGCGACGGGGGCTGTGTGTTGCTCTGCAGTTAAAGGCTTTAATTGGGATTAAGTAAATCAAGACGCTAATTAGCTCGCGCCAAGAGCACGCGCGCTCGCCCACAACCTTCCACCCAGCGATGGGGCCTCTACCACCTCCTCTTCTGCGCGTTGCCATTTCCTGTTTCCACTCTTTAACTCTGCCGTATCACTTGATCTAATGACTCCTATAAACTATTTACTTTTTATCAATTCTCTATATAATTTAATAGTAGTAAATAGATTTATTTTATGCCTTTCGGCCTTGAGGATGTGTAGGCTGTATACTTAAACGATGTTAGCATGTTGAATTTGTTATTATAGATTTATATTACTAGTAAAAAGCTACTTGTAAAATTTTAAATCAATTCATGGGTTTTTTGAAAAATTATAGTAACTTAAAATTTGCATGTACTCTTATGGTAATTAGCAATAACCTAAAGAAAATTTCACTTTGATCTCGAAAATAACTCAGAAAAAACGGTGATTAACTCTTGAAAAAGGGTCATATCGAATCGCCAGTGTTATTTCTTACATTCTTTGTATCTAAATCCTTTCCTTGATGCTTCCGCCTCCTCTCCCTTAGGTTTCCGTTTTTTTCTCCGTTATTTTCTCACTTAAAAATAAAAAAAATGGCGCAAAGCTCTGAAATACACGTCCTTACTCATACAGTGCCTCCTGCCGCCCCTCTATACAATTTAATATAAATCTGCATACTTTTCCCATCATATAAGTACTCTACTATATAAATATTGATTTATGACTCCCGTATAACGCGATTAATACGTTATGCGTTGCATGAATTCGCGTTATAGAAAAACGTGCTGTATAGGAATTATTCTCGTACAACGCATAATCTAAAGTAACATGTTTGAAACGATTGTTGCTATACAAACTTTGATTTTCGAAGTTTAATCAGATAGGACAGTACTTTAAAAATAAATATGTAAAGTTGATTTAAAAAAAACATATTATTAATGTATGTGAAAAATCTTCTATTTCATTGAAAATGTCAGTGTAATTATAAAGAATGAATTTTTTTTTATTTTTTTTCTTGCAAATTGTACTCAGTCTTCAAGTACCACAGATGTGCATAAAAATCTGTCAATCTAGTCACAGTAAACATGTAGCATACCAATTAATAGATGTTAATTTGATTTTCCTATCAATTTATAATTATCCTCTGCTGCCATTGCAAATTAACCCGTGCAATTAGGAAACGCGTATTTTGTCTGTAGTTTATTTATACCTGTCAGATATCATTAGCGATACTTCCATCACAGTCGGCGGTTCAAAAGCTGTTTTTTGTTTAATTCACTACCGGGTGATCAGCTTTGAATGATGGAATCGTCGATGAACACGATTCGCTTTGGGCTCAGCTTTAAATTTGCGCAGTGACAATTTTCAATTCACAAAACAGATTGGTTCCAATGATATCGAGTAGTGTTATTTTTCAAAATTACATATACAGAAAATCCACAATGTAGTAATTAAATATAACAGTTTAAAAACCGAGCCAAATTCACTGGACGGAAATTATTTTGACGCGGCAATCGTATCGGGAAGCTTCTACACCGTAAATTTAATCGTTCAGCCAATTACGTGCTACCCCATTAAAATTGAAACCGAGGGGAGCGCGCGTAGCCTAACAATCATATGGGCCGATGCAACGTAAAGGAAGAATAAGTGAATTTCTGAGCAGGTGAGTATTTATTTCATTACAAGCGGGATTGGAGAAAGACCAAACGAACGAACACGTTTTCTCGTTGGAGAGAGACAGGGAAGAGAGGGCGGGGGAGCGGTGGCAGAAGCGATGAAGAGGAGCCGCAGAAAGCCCGCACGGATCCCGGTAATATCGCGAAAAGTGTTTGCTCAGCTTGTCTCGACCGAGCTCGGAGCATTAAACCGCGGTAGCGTTCTTTCTCGTCTCCCCGGGATTCACCGAGAGCGATACCGGGGCCTCTCCAATGTGTACACTACTGGCTCCCGATTATACGTCGCCAGCCCGAAGGGCTATTTCCTTCCATTCCACCGCTGTGAATTTCGATTCTGCCGATTGAAGAGGCGATCACTTTCCATGTACTTTTGTCCCGGAGTACGCGATAATTTAAGGACGTTCGCGAAGAGCAGCGCTCAACTTAAAATCAATTCACGGTCCAAAACGGTCACAATCATCAATTTCAAATTCTATTATTATCACAATTTTCCGGGGTTCTTTTCAAGGGTACCCCTTGAAAAATCTCGGAAAAATAAAAAATTTTTTTTTTGTCAAAATATCGAAAAATGGTAACTTTTTAATAGTAATAGGAATCTATAATAACAAATTCAACATGCTAGCATTGTTTAAGTGTATAGCCTATACATCCATAACCCTTGGGATATTGCAATCGTTTCTGTTTATTAACGGTAATACTAACAGCTATGCAAACGAGAATTAGAACACTGCTTATTCTTTTCTTCTTTTATAGAAACATGAAATACAAAAGGTTGTTGAAGCTCATTTCACTAGTTCGTTTGTTGCTTTCAATGTTTTGTTCAGGATCACTTACTGAATACACGACTGCATTTTTTTAATAACTCACCAGCCACTCTGTGTACGAAGGATTGTTCTCCAATTTGTCTGTTCGATTGAACGAAAAATCCGTGGAAGGATTTAATCCCTGGGATATCGCAATCGTTTCTATTATTAACAATGACGCTAATAGCTATGCAAACGACGATTATGGTAGTGGTTGTTGCTTTCGATCAGAATGTAAAGGGATAAAGGAAGCGACGTGGGAGAAGGGGAGAAGGGGAGAAGGGAAGCGGACCGACCAGATCTGTTAAACTCCGGTTCGAAGCTTGCCGGTCTCCTGGGAAATGTGCGTAATCGTCATGTCCCACTCTGAATTGGTGGCGACGCGTTTCTTGCTCGAAACTGCGCCACCGTGTTTCAATGACCCGCGATTAACTTGAATTCGACTGGCATCAACATCCCTTGTTATCATTACATTTAAAAATCCACCGTTTTACCTAATCGGCATATGAAGCAGTTTCATATTATCTATCGATAAAGCCAGGACTTTAAACGTAAAAAATGAAATGCCTCAAGGAACAATATAAAATTGTTTCAATTCAGAAAGTACTTGAATAATCATTGAGGACAATGATAAGAAATGTTAAATATTTTATTAACAAAACACTGGTCCTATTCAATGAATCAGATAATGTCCTAAATTGATTTCTGGTAGTCCTGTAATTTTTTTCGGTGTTTGACGGCTAATGCTTATAAATTAGAGAAGGAAATGAGTAAGATAGGTCATTGATAGAGTAGTAGGAAAAGCGGACGAGGGTTGAAAAAGCGACGAGACCGAGCAAACGAGCGACCTGTGCGTGTACGGGCCACCAAGCAGAATAAAAGTGGAATTCAGAGCGCAACCTGAATTATAAACGATATTATGCAAACACCGTGGAGAAAGAGTACTCGTACCGCGAGTTAATTTGATGAAAAACATCAGAGAGGAGCCCAGATAGAGGGAACGAGACGGCCGAACGGGCAGATAGAGAGGGAACGCGAAGGGGTGGAGAAAAGGGGAACAGGTAAAAGACGCATCCTGAAAAGTACATTCTCCAAGAGAACAGGCTCCTCTTCATCTAGCTTCTCGACTCTCTGAAGGCACTCTAATCGCCAACAACCCCGTGCTAAATCGTGGTCGTGCCTAAATACCTACCCTCCTTTTCTTTTCTTTCGTTTTTCATTGTCGCCTGTCATTAGCTTTCTTGTTTGTCCTTCCACTCGACGTTTCGTCTGTAACGCTCTTCAGTTTTCGGGAATCGTTGGTAAAAGAGGATTTCATGTTGGACAAAGTTTGGCAAGGAGTTGGACTCTCTATTTGGATCGGTTAACTGTATTTCTCATCTATTCGAAAACCTCTATTATTATCCTGAATACTCCTTTTAACACAGATCTGTACAGAAATATTTAATCTGCACTAATCTGGATCAATCCGATCTAAGATCATTAACAGACAACCTAAGCTAACATTAGTTAAGTAATTTGTGTGTGCATTCGATAATTGCAAGGGATTCAAAGAGATTTTCTCAATACTCAGTAAAAAGAACAAATACATGTATTTTACGTATAAATCATGTGCCAGGAAAAGGAAATAAATATATAATCGACAGCTCGTTCTTCTGAAGACGCGGTACAGAATGAGACACAGTGGGGGTGTCGACAGGTTTTCATAGATGAAGATGGAAAAAGCGAATCTCTCAATTTGCGATTATTCTTTCTCGCTGTTTCTTCCGACCACCAGGTCGATATAATTATTGAACAATTACATGTGCCGAGGTAAATACAATAAAATGACAAAGGTAAACAAAACGTAACATAAAAGAAAGAAATTGATAAAATCTAGTATTCTGGATATTCATATACCATTAATGTAAAATATAGCTCTATAATAGTTCTCAAAATTACTGGTACGATGATTAAATTAGACATTTATTATAAAGTAAAGCTATAACTGCATGTAGCTCTTCAAGTACGTAATATATAATTAATAAATTAAATAATTCCCAGATTAATTCATAACTTTTAAAAATACACATATTTAGAAATAGTTTCTATTGTTTTATCTTCTACTTTGTTGGCTACGCTTAATCGTTGATGAAGTTAATCTGAGCTTGGTGAAAACGACGTTTGATCCTTTATAGGCGACGATATTTGTCTGAGTCTAAATAGATTTGGGAAATGTGCTAGTCTTTCCGAAACGAAGTTCGTAAGAAAAACAAGGTCAAAAGTACGTGGACAGAGGATGCGAAAGTTGAGATGAAAGGATCGCGAGATGGAAGAATAGAGGTGGAGAGCGAGGGAAGGTGAATGATACACGAGGGGAGAAAGACAAGGAAAGGGTAGCTACAATCCTCGACACGGTAAATATACCAGGCGCACGTGCAGCCCTGTGGTAATTGAACCAGCACCGCCAATCTCCACTCGTCGGGGGCGGATCTCCGTTGGCCGTTCGTCGGGGTGCATCGAACAGGGACTGGCTGATAGCTGCCGTCTGGAGGAGGAAAGACCAGAAGGGCGGTAGAGGAGCCGCAGTCGAAAAAGCAGGCGAACGCGGTGACGACGAAGCCGACTACGCGGCGTTCAAATCACGGGCAATCGCTACACACGTTGGATCACCCGTTCGAACTTCATTACCTCGTCCTAACGATTTCCGATTAATCGTGCGACGTTTTAGCAATCGATATTTGTGAATCGGGAATAATCTGGCGAAGATCGAGAAATTGATCTTGAAAATTAGACTTGTTCCGCGAATTCAGAAGATCCAGATGTGGTTTGCCAGATCGATTGATGATTTAATACGATCACGAGTGACAATTAATAATTAATTTTCTGTGGACCATATAATCTGTTCAATGACTATCAATTAAATATTATACGATGCCTGGATACTTGTGTAATTAATAAATTGTTGCTACCAAACCGAGTTCGTACGATGTACAGTTTATACAGAGCCTGGTTCGGCGACAGCGTGACTGCAGACAACTATTCGCGACTTCAGGAGACGTTATCGCCACCGGATACGGTGGTCCGGGTCGGCAACGAAGGGGAACATCAGTTTGTCGCTCACAAGGGCGTTCTAGCTGCTCATAGCGGCTACTTAAAGGCGTTATTAACAAACGCCGCTTCGACGCCTAGCCCCAGTGTTAATACGAGTTTCCCAGCCACTATCGCTGTCACCGCTACCAATCTTTCCGGACAATCGACGCGGCAACCGGTCACGTCTGTCTCGGTCTCGTCTATCGGTAATAACAAAAACCATCTCAAACTTGATTCCAAATTTTATCGAGATATTTTATCGAAGAAAACATTCAATATTATTATTCCAAGTAAGTGTAAAATGATTGAAAATATCATCCAATTAGTGATATCAAGAGAGACAATTTTCCATTTATAGAACAGATTGACTTGAATAATCTCGGATGGAGTTGTTTTTCAGGATTGTGTACAGAAAATCTGTCGTCTAGTAGTTAAATGTAACAATCTAAAAAAGAGACAAACATTTGAAAAATGTACAATAGTAACTTATTAAAAAAGCTTTGTGGTAACTTGTCTTTGCCACGTTATATGGTATACTTCGAGTTTCTCTTTACATTTTCCCAGCGTTTTGTTTCATTATTTTATTTTTCCATTATTTTTCACTCGAGATATTCCATGACAACACTTGGAAGTTTTCAACCGTCGGTTTTTTCCTGATACCCTGTCTATCTTCCCTAATTTTTCCTCGCGCTTTCGTGTCTCTTTCCTCTTTTCGGCTATGTCTTTCTCTTTTCCTGCGTTCGTTGAAAATTCGTTTTCTTATGAAGTAGTTAGTAAGCACCAGGTCATGAAGATCTCATTGAAATTTCAATAAATCGAGCTGTTTTTAGTGTAAGTTCATGTACACACAATCGTCAGTCATCATTCGCGAATTAAACGAGGAGTTAACGAAGAGCTTTTTTTATAATTATATTTTTTACCTTTACTCGTTCCTCGGTTTAAATAATGAATTTGCAGGTGGGGAAGCTTTCGCGCCACTATTGGACTACATGTACACTGGCCGATTGGAGGTGACGCTGGACAATGTTTACAGCGTGCTACTGGCCACACATTTGTTGCATATGCCGGGAGCATTGGAGCAATGCAGAGCGGCGTTACTCAGACTAAGGGCTCCTCCGCTGCCGACTCCGATCCCGGTCCCACAGGGTCCGACGTCGACGCTGACATCGTCGAGCTCGATGCCCGCGTCGACGACGGGTCCCGGGAACATACTTCGACCGATACCGAACAGATTGATGATAGACCCGAGCATGTGTTGGCCGCCGCTGTATCCACCGACCGCGCCGCCGCCGCCTGGTACGATCGGCATATCGCATTTACCCCAACTACAACCGTCGGTCTTGATGCAATCGGCCGTACCACTCAGCGTTTCCATCGTTCCGACGAGCATCCAAGAAACGCAGAGCTCGACGGTTTATAGGTTCGCATTGTTTGCCTCAATTTAACCGACTGAACGGAATTGTTAACGCAACAGATTCGAGATATCTATGTTTACTTTAGCTTCGGTTAGTGTTAGCTTTTCTCAAACGATCACACTTCGAGCGACCAACCGTGAAAGATCAAGAAATTGACAGTAAAAACGATCTCGAATTAGTTTCCCGTGCCCACGATTCTTTATAAAATCTAATAATTAAAATCGCTTAGTCAAGTTACTAATAAACATATTTTCAACAGCGACATTTCACCGAAATCGTCGATGTTTCAAGTGGAGCGGAACCGCGGTCTGAGGATGGACATCAAAGGAAAACCGAGTTCGGAGAACGCGTCAAACTCCCATCCCTTCGCCGCGTACACCACGTCAAACGTGGTCACTTCAACGAGAACGTCATCGCCTTGCCAATCAATTTCACCGACACCGTCGTCGACGTCTCAGTCTTCGATCGCAGCGTGCCAGAGCAGAAAACCGACGGAGAACCGAGCCAGAAAAGAGGAACCCGATTACGAGGAGCAAAACGAGAATCCACGGACGCAGCGACTCGGTTCGCCTCTTGCCGAAGATTCTAGGATACCTCGCAGCCACGACAAGAACAGCGATACGGGCTCTGTCGGGGAGAACGACCGCGGCAGAGGCTCCAAGCGAAGAGGACGCGGCTCTTCCAACAGCGGGAACGACGGTCCGTCGAGCATTTTGTCGGTGGTGTACGACGTGGCTTGCTGCGACGGCCCGGTAAAGTTCCATCGCGTGTTGAACGAGAATTACTCGTCCACCGCGGGCGCCGGTTCCGGCTCGCGGTTACAGAGACCGTGTTTCGAGCCGGAGAACAACGCGTCGAGCGAGAACGACGAGAACGGGGGCCCAGCGGGATCCGTGAGGACAACCTGTGACCCGAGCGAACCTCGGATCGACGCTGGTAACGGAACCGGGGGGAGCTACACGTGCGGTTACTGCAGGCACACTTTCAAGTCGCAGTACTGCTATAGGAAACACACCAAGAGGCATTTGTTATCGATCAGAACGAACGACTCGATCGGGAACAGGCAGAGGCAAGAGACCGTACGAAACAGGAGGGAAGTTCGCCTGCTGGATCTGAATGTTCAATATTATCCGTGCAAGATATGCGGCTGTAAGTTCCCGAGCTATTATTTCGTGCATAAGCACAGGAAACTGTGCCACGCGAACAGGGAGGAGAGGAGCCAGTCGGACGAAGCGAACAGCATCGTGCCGGAAGATCAGGAATCGACTACTTCGACGACCAACAACGAGAGGCAATGAAGACGGAAATACAATATTTTATAAATCATACTGTGAAAATTGAGATGTGAAAACAAGCCTCAATAACATGTTCAAGTCTGATTGAAATGATCGATTCGTCTTTCTTGTCTCACGTATATAGTGACACATTATGATTTAAGATTTGAATGTTGCATTAAATAGTAACAAGTGCAAATGGCTCGACTGATATTAAATGGTGTTCAGTTAATTGAGGAAAAAGATTCACTGTTTGAGTCTTGTAGAGATCAAGTTTGGAGATAATGTTGAACAAATTGTAATAATTAACTGTAGCTAGATAATGTTAACTGATATTTCCTGTAACGATAGTATTGAAAGGAACGGTAATAAAAATGAATTCAAAAGATTTGAGTGTCCCGATCAATTTGTTAATCGCTTATCACGAAGTTGTCAGAATTGTACGTCAACTTCAGAATTATCGATTGTTAAAGCGTTTGTGTAAAGCGATTATATAATAAATGATGTTTCATTATATTTATGACAATGTATTAAATCCATGTAGTTCTGTTGTATTATGCAATAATAACATCTAAAACAATCAACTTTTAAACTCTATTCTTCAAACGCTAATAGTAGACACGGCAATATAATTACGCAATTGAAATAATCGATAATAGAACTATTTTGTAAAACCAAATTTAATCAAAAGTTTAGAAATTAGTAAAAATTTAATTGCAGAGTTCATTAATTTATTTCCTAAAGTGAAAAGTATTCAATATTTTTTCATTATTAACATGCAAGCGTTAATTAAACAGAAAACAATTCTTTCTAATCCTAAACTTTACTCGATCAGAATCTCTGCCTTCACAAACATCGTATATTACACGAACGAGTAAGCTTTTTTTTAATAAATCTGACTGCATAAAAAAAAGAATCGCGAAACGTACATACAATGTAAAATTGCGAACTCTTGAAAATCTGGCTAAAAACTGACGGAAGACAGCGAATCGAACGATGAAATAGATGAAATTTGTTTAATCAAACTTACCAACGGTGTCCATTGATTGGGCTTCCTCGTCGCTGGTTTCCATCGGGGTTGCGTGGTTATCTTTTTTCTTTTCTTTTATCCTGCTCGTTGCCGCCACGCTGCCACCGCCACCACCACTGTTTGCCGCCTCCCTGCAATAACATCGTTTCGATTTGTTAAAACCTCTCAAATAATATTCACGATTGCATTTATTAAGAAACTTCTAATAAACTTTTAGGTGAAAATAACTGTTATGAAACACAATCTCAATTATAATCACGGATTGTGGATGTTTATACAAAATAAACCATTTGTCATATTCATTTAAAGAAAATCTGGTTTCAGATTTATACAGTTTACATTAAACAGTTTAATAACCTTAGCACTTAAAAATCTGTGTGCACATAAAAAGTTGGACATATTCTTCAATTTATCTCTGTTATAGGCCAAAAGTTGTGAAAACCTGCGATTTGTAGCTCATAACCATGTTAACCAATTTTTATGAAACTTTGTATATCTATACATAATTTACTTCGATCTATAAGAAACGTTTCAAATTTTTATTAAAGACCCCAGTAAAAAAAGTTAATGTCAAATTTTGTCAAACACATGTACGAGTTCCGTTAATTGCATTTCCGACTGCAAAAACACTTATAGATGGCTCGTTTCCTACAAGATTAATATCTGTTTTAAATTTTCCAATTGATTACTTCAGCCAGAAATATTAGTATATCGAACAGTCTGCAAATTCTCAATATTAACTTTTCTAACTATCTAAAATCGGTGTTTAACTTGTACTTCTATTAGAAAATGTTTCATAATAGATAATTTTATCTTATCAAGATTTATACTTTAGAAAATTACGCAATGAAAGTTCAGAAAAATATAAATTTGACGCCCAAATATTCTATAAACGACGTTAGAAAAATTTTATTATCCTCAAATTCATAAATTGTCATATATTCTCTTTCATATTTATAAAGCCGCGTAAAAAATGTACTACAAGAATTATCATTCTCGTCTCGATGTAAAAAAATTCCCTCGTTTTGCAGCAATTCGATATAATTCCTAAGCGAACAGGATAAGTCAACACATTCCGGTCTTCGTGCGGTTCAGAATCAGATTTTCAACGATCGATTCAATTTCGATGATGAATGCCTACGTAAACATAATCCACTAACCAGTAACCATTGATTAGCATTACAATCTGCTAATAACTACCCCGCCTTATCCCACACGAACCTCCCTGTTCCACTACCACCCTTTGCTCCCCCTAGACGCCCTCCATTCACCGTTACTCTCTCCCTCTTTCCTTTTATTCACGTTCCAACAATTTTTATGGCTCCAAACTCGATAACGATTGTCAGAATTCCAGTCTTTCATTATATTAATTAAATAAAAAAATTAATTTAAAGGAAAGTGGAAATGGTGAGCGGAAAATTATTAAAAATTGGTAGAAATTATAAAATTTCTAGTTAAATTAAATATTTCATACGCTATATAATTATTCATGCTATGTTTGCTTGTTAGAAGTAAAAAAGTGTTATATTTTTTAACAATGTACGAATTAAATTTCTTGGAACTTGCATGCAAAATGTCGCAGAGAAATATATAGAATATTAACGCAATTACGGAGAGATGTAAATGCCTTTTCCTCATACGTTATATTCGGAAGCAGTTGATTAATTAATACGTTTATAATCAATGAACTGTTAATAAATGACAAAAACATGGATTACGAACGTTCTCAAGTTGATTATAAAAGGTAATAAAAAAATATACATTCCAAGCGACATCAAACGTAGTTGAATAATATGGAATTATTTTAATATTACACACCACATTCTACGTTTCTTAAAAAAAATTGAAACGTGTTTTTCGTCGTATGGAAAATAATTGATTGAAATAAGCTGGAAACTTTCAAACTGAGATTTATGTAACATGTTTGCCTGCTATTAAGTCTAGAACGAAACTTTCTTTTAGTTAAAATTAACGTCGTTAACTTTAATATTAGCTTCTTGGCACTAGGCGGATGATTTATTAAAGCAGCATGCTGCTTTATAGGTAGAAAGCTACACGTAAGACGCGCATTCTGAAAACGGCCTACATAGATCATACGAGCTCGAAACACGAACTAGACTATATAGATGTATGATTTTATGAAATAATTCAGCCTGTTATAAATTATCTTCAACATTCCAAGCATATAAACTTGGATGTTCAAGTCATATATGATACGTGTTTTCTTTTCAGTACAATGAGAAAATTGTAAATTTTCAAATTTATCTGAACTTGAATTTAATAACTTATATTGATTACTTCATTAAATATTTTATTCGTGTCTGTGCTTGTTTACCTAAATTTCAACTCTCGACTTAATATCTCACTTCGTGAGCTATGTATTTGTACACGATGTCGTAGTTTAATCATTTTTTATTACGTAAGTGTTCGTTGAAAATGAATTAACGATTATGAGAAAAATATATGAGTGAGTAATTATTCGATCGCTGAGAATTTCTATTTTGAGATTTATAGTTTCTAAACGTAAGTGATATGAAAATAGAAAGTTATTTATTGCGGTGACCGAGTCTGCGTAGAAATTTACGGCCAAAATATCGGTTACATCAAAAGTCTAGTTACCAAATAGTACACCAGATCTGTGGCCATTTATTTTTTTTATTTCAAAGTAGTAGTAGTAGTAGTAGTGCTAGACTGGCATCCGAAACTACGCTGCGTGTAGATTTGCGGATGCCATCTGAATTTCTTAATGAGAGCAGAAAGATAGTTTTAAATATAACTGTACAGCTTGAACCTGCTTCTTACGTTTCTCTTCATCTAACACCTTATTTTCTTGCGCAATTTCATATAAATTTTATGAATTTGCAATTTTTGCGATGCTCTTATTTACAAACGATGACACTAACCACTCTAATCTTTTAATGTAAGATTCTTATGATTTTCTTACATGATATGTTAATTTTTTTTATACACATTGTAAAATCAGTTTTTTGTTATAATTAAAAATGTCATCTTCGAAAAGTGTCAATATAGTGATTACATGTTAAAAAAAGAAACTTTGAGGGTGAATATCTCGCTCATTATAATGCCAGGTTTCCTATAATTTTAATCATCGATAAATAGTACTATAATTATCATATAGTTAAAATTTAGAAACAATCGTAAGAAAATTAATTTTCGTAACTGTGTACTACCTTAAGTTTTACGGGCATTATCTCTTAAACCACAAACTCATAATAAACGTGATGGTTGAAGAAATTTGAAAAAATAGTAATTATATTATTAATAATATTATCAATACTTATGTCTTGTTTTTCCTTAAGAGACAAGAAATCAATATTGTTACTCAAGTTTGTTATTGCATGGATAAAATGATAAAACGTCGTCCAAGATCCACTTTATCATATCACAATACACTTCTATTAATCTTGTCAACGGATTATTATCTCCGTATTCTTTTATAATTAACATATTCAGTCGACATGAGATATACGGCTCATAAAATTATTTGGATCATTTTCACAGAAATTTTTGGTAATTAGATCATACAAAACTGTTGTAATATGTATTTCAAATATAATTCTAAGCACTTATTATCTGCTTTTGTGAGATTCTACAGTATGTTTCAATCGACTCTGCACAAAATTTACAGTACGACTCTAACTTGTGAAAAGCAATAAATGTATACGTACATTACTTTGACATCTTTTCCCGGCACCGCTTCGGAGTTCAACTGCGGCTCTTCTTTTACTTCGATTTTGATAAGGTGCGGTTCCTTTGACTCAACTTTGCTCTCTTTGTTCTCTTTACTGGAATCCCTGCTATCCTTCGCAGTCGTAGTCGTTAACGGTGTCGCGGACGACGACGTTGTAGAGCTCGATGCAGATGTCGTTGTGGCTGTCGTCGATGCTATCACGGAGTCCGTCGTTAAACATATACCCGACGTTGATGAACTCGAAGTGGTCGTCGAAGTCGTCACGTTTGTTGCCGCAACGACCGTCGCCGATGCGTTCGACGTAGTCGTACTCGTACTTGTCGTTGTCGTCGTCGTCGTCGTTGTCGTCGTTGTCGTGATCGTTGATGTTGACGACGAACTATTCTGAGGATTCTCCTGAGTCTTTTGCTGTTGCTCGCGTTGCAACCTTGTCGTAACACCCGTAGTCAAAATGTCTAATGTCCCAATACTCGAACTGGTATTATTTACCTGAAAAAGGGATTAACAAATGATTAACATTTATATTGAACGTAAACTAAGAAAAAGTCTAATCAATAGATCGTGGATTTTACGCATTTCTAAAAAAATTGTATCAGTAGTGAATATGAAACATGTTTGCCATGTTAAAAATATACAAACTATACAAAATATTCAGAGATGAGTGTCTATTATAATGTTTATATGATATTAGATTACATGATAAAAAAAATGTGTATGCATTTTTTGAACTGAACAATGAATATTTTATTCTGCATGAAAATTCGGAGTCTACTAATTAATAACACTCACTTTATTATTAGGGTTGTTCCGAGAGCTACGTGTTCGTTGCCGGGACTTTCGCAAGAGCTGCTTATAATTTTCTGCTTTTTTAGTGAGGTAGTAATGATGCACACAATCTGGAACGGACTTATGTTCTAAAGATTGAGCTATTGTTCCAAAATTCTTCGGATGTTGTAAATATTTCTCCTTAAACAATTCATGCTCCATGGAACTCCACACGTTGATTAATTTTCGTTCGCTATGAAGAGCCTCTAATTCTTCAGGTTGAAGAAGACCGTTCCGATTTTGAAACGCGATTCGCCTCTGCTTCATATCCAATAATAAAGGCGGTATTACTGCGTATGAGCGCATCTTCTTATCTTCCATCTATAAAAGTAATGGAACGATTACTATCATTATCATGTATGTAGATATAACAATTATTACTGCTTAAGTAATAATATGGTTCTAATCGTGCATCTCGTTCATAATTAAGTATCTGTTCCGCGTAATAACTAATTGACCCCCACGAACTTCCCCATTATTCTATTTTTTTTAAGCCATCGTATAATTAATTTGAAGTACCGTTATAAACCATCAACGTTATCAGCACAAAATAAGTCTAAATATGTGTATGTGCGTAGATACCTCTTGCTCTTGAAGGCCGTCCATAATTTCCTCTAAATCGGCTTCACTCTTGATGCGAGCACCGACTCTGTTGAAGCGTTCCTTATCTTCCCTTTGTTTCCGTAATTCGGGAAAGACTTTTTCGAAAAATTCACGATTCTTCGCTTCTTTCGATTTTCTTTTCTGCGTCGCCTCCAATCGCTCTACTTTACGGTGCCACTCCTGTACCAAAACAGCGTACGTTTGTGACTGTTGCCGGTGAAGGGACGCGCGTTCAGCGTGTTCTCGTCGAAGCCTCGCTATAAGCCTCGCCCTCATGTACGTTTGGTGTTTCGTACGATTTTCTTGGTACACACTTGTATCTGACGGCTGATTGTACAAAGGTAGTTCCACTTTTGGACCCAACCTTTCTAGCAGTCGGTGTGCTTCTTCTGCCTTTCTCTACAATTCGAATTAATCATCAGAACTCCGCCTAATACATATAAATTTTTACGTAAACCATGCATAAAGTAAAAACTCCGAATTACAAAAGCAGTCTTGACCAAACTAATTTGCGTAATTTTGTTTATCAAATCTATGATTGTTCACATTACCAGATAAGTGTAAGCATAATGATTTTACCCTGTTGTCAGCATAAATTTGTTGTGCCAGGGATCGATGCTTTGGTTGCTGAGATTGTTCCTCAACCTGCCGTTTAAGACCAGGGGCTTCCAGAGGTTTATTCGCTGTCTCTTCTAATTCTACCTCTTTTTTCCGAAGCTTGTTTATGTTTGTTTCCCTTTTCGCAATTTCCCTATCGACCTTCGCGATTTGTTGCAAGAGATCGTCCTTGGTGCTCCTGAATTGTGCATCTTCTTGCGTAGTCGGCTCCGGAAGCGTGGGCGAAATAGCTTCAGTCTGCGGCGTGTACGCTCCCGTCGAAGGCTGCTCCTAACAACAATTCTCCATAAAATACGGCATCACACATCATAAACTAATAGTACCCATTTAATGTACAAATTTCTATCCCTAAACGAACATCTTTCCAGTTCTACACAAAATTTATTATCAAATTTAGAGCATTGCCATAATTGCTATGATTTGACCATTATAATCCACTTAAAAATGTACGGACTGAACAAACATTCAGCTAATTGTTGTAAGTCACTTAGACAACATTAGATTAGATAAGGAAGTGCATACTAAATACGGGTACCGTGACTATGTTTATACCCACCCTAGTGTCTATCCTAAGCGTTTGTACCAACTGAACAACGTGTTCCTGCTGCTGCTTGAGGCAGGCATCGGCAGGCGACAAACTCTGACAGCGAGATTGTGACTGCGATTGCAACTGAACCTGGGTCGGTTGACTGAGACGTATTTTCTTGAAGGGCGGCGCCTCCTGGAGCTTGCCCAACTCGATAGCCGTACGGCTGCAATACTGATCCGGCTGGACGGGCATCATGCCTATTCGTGAATTCCTCGCGCTGGACACATGCTGATAATCTGGCGCCGTCGGAGAAGGTGTCGGGGTAACCGAGGCAGGTGGCAGAAGCGATATCCTCGGTCTGTCCCCCCTGCCACCGCCTAACCCGCTGTTCGCCGCGTATTCGGCTGTAACCACTCCGACACCGACGCCGATCTGCGACAGAGGACTGCTGCTCACGCTGATGGCGATCCTCTCGTTCACCTAGACAACGGGAACTATTAAAATCTCCTCCTTCTTTCCATCTAACATTACACCCATTTTCTCTCTATCCGTTTCCTACGAATATATATTCGACTGCTCTTGTGCTTTTTTCATCGCGCGTTTTATTCAATTTATCTTGCCCAACCTTTCTGGCGCGAACCTATTTCAAGAAAATCGATGACCCGGTTCAAGAGGGCAGACGGTAGACTATCGATACATCTACAACAACCGTCATACGTTCCTTGCACTCGCGTTACGGCTAAACATTCCGCTTTTAATCGCTCCATCTTTATTTCTCCCGACCCTCGCGCTATTTGCCCTGCTTACACACCCGCCTTGCGATTCTAATCTCGCACCCAAACAGATAACGCGTACGACTTCGTGTACAGATCGTTTATCTAATTCTATGCGTATATAAGTACATACGCGTAATGTACATTTTAAATGGACTGTAACGTGAGACGTAATAAATTCGTAAATTCGTAATTTCTTTGAACTGCTTGCATCAGAAACAGGAATATTTTCTTAATTATTAAAATAAATTTTCTTTCAAGGAATGTTTTTCCGGAAATCGTCGAAGTTTCACGATATTATTTTTATAGTAAAAAAAGATGAAGACTCATAAAAAATAGTGATGCTGTTAAAGGATCTGGTTTTGATATCAGCATAAAATGATTTGAAAACCGCGCTCCGTTCGCGACAAATACAAGCTACACCGCTAAGCAGAAGGGAAAGGGGGAGGGCTAATAGTAGGTGAAAGTCAAGGGCAGAGCGGGGGCAAATCTACACGCGCGTTTCGTACAACGCGTTCCAAACATTTAGGCAGCAACAAAAGGTTGGTACTCACCATACCCAGCATTGTTATAACCACATTATGTGTAAATATTAATTACACGCATATGTACGCAAAATTCTCTCAATAAGATATTTAATTCCAGTTCTCCTACATTATAAAGAAGAAATTACAGTTACAAAATCAATGTATTATTACAAAGTTAAAAAACTGCATCTTCTTTTAATATCCCAATGTTCAATTGCGTTTTAAAATTTATCTGGACGTACAGCTACAGATTTTTGAAACGGAGAAAACGGATAGAGAGGGTTTCGAGGGCGATTTATCAAGTGATAAATCAAAGAAGGAAATACCTACATTCGTGGTGGCGATGCGGTAAGCGTCCCTTGCGACGTAAGTCCCCGGGAGCGATGGTGGCGGCGTTTGACTGACTGTAGGCGGGTTGGCAGGTGCAGCTGCGGGTGCAGGTACCGGGACAGGGGTCGGTGCCGATGAAGCCGAGGTTACCATCGTCGCTACTGCCGGCACCGACGCCGATGTCGGCGTCGACGGGTACGGGTGTATGTACCGCAGGCTGGCAGCCATCGGCACGGTAACGTAACCTCCTGGTGCACTACCCACCGTGCCGGTGTTCCCGCCACTGTTGCTTCCAGTACCGGCACTGTTACCGGTACCGGTGGTGTTCCCGCTTCCGGCCGATGATACGACACCGGAACCAGATCCAGCCCCGCTGTTCACGTTGTTAACACCACCACCGCCTCCGCTTCCACCGCCGCTGCTGCTTCCACTTCCTGTTGTTCCCGCCGCCGACGCCGAGGATGCAGCCGCGCCACCCTGCACGTAAGTCACCCCTGCCCCTATCGTCCTCGGTGACACGGGGCTGCTGCTTTTGATGTTCACGTAATTTTGCGCCGACCTGAAACCACAGCACGTGCGTTAGCACCGGGGAAAGTTAGAAACTGACTCATCCCATTGAATCCCTTGCTCTGCCCAGTGGCGTCAGTCCACAAAAGATCATTTTAATATAGTAATAATAAATATAAACCCTTTTATTTTTTAACTATTTTTCATGGTCTTTGATCGTTCTTAAAACATCTGTTACAAAGCAAAAAGACTTATCATCCTATTAGAAGATGCTCGCCTGATAGTCAAGAATACAAATATGCCTCATAGGTCGACAAAGGCAGAAGCGAAAGGGTCAGTAATATTTATTTTATCAAATTAACTTACATATGAAAGGATGAAGATCACAGTTATGTAAGTCTTCACACAAAAATTGTGAGTTGCATTGCTTTCTTCAACTACAAATGCTAATATATTAAAAGCAAGGTAAGGTAAATCCGAATTGATGTCCCTACTCGCTACTTTTCATTTTTTGCTAACCAAAGTTACTAAAGATTCTACTTATTTAGCTAGATAATCATGGATATGATTTAGGGCCACTGCTAATGAAAACAGGGTATAGGTTTAATCACTTTATCCACAACCATTTCTTATAATAAGGCATTTTACTAGTTTTCAATTAGTATCCCTCACTATTCTCTACTTAAAAAATGTGTTATACCAGCTGCAGTAAAACCTTTGCTTCTCAAAATAGGGATTAATAGACTTACTCTGACTTTTATCGTTTCATATTAGTTCATTTGTACTGACAATAAATAAGACTCTTTATATTGTAAGAAGTGATTGTAAAATACTTGTAAGAGTGACTCAAGTCCAGGTTTTCAACTTACTTCGTTATTCTACATAACATTTGGACTGCTCACTGTTATACTAAATTAAAGGAAAACATAATAAAGCTACATGTTATAATTTATTTCAAATTGCACGTTTCACAAAATTAAGGAAAGTAACCTGCTTCACTTTACACTGAGGTAGTGAAATACTATTGAAAACTAAGATCTATTAAAAAAGTTATAGTGGAAACACCTTAAAATGTTGTTGTTAATTATATTTGCAATGCAGTACGAAAGTGCTCTGAATTTCTAGCAAGAAAATCACATTAGACGCTCGTGTCCCTACAGCAATAACGGTTTCCTTACATAGTTTGCATTTCTGGATGCATCATGCATCACATCTTGCGCATGGATATATGTGCAAGCGACACATTCCTCATGACAAGAGAAATATTAAAATAAAGAAAAAGAATGTCCTAGAAAACATTTCCTTGGAAAAAGTCTTATTACTCTTCATTTAATAAGAACCTACAAGTAACTAACGATAAAGGATTATCTAGCAACTATACGTAATTTTGTATTCGATTAATAAAATCATTTTATTTGTGTTATGAACGAACGTGATCAACTAGAATATATAATAATTTCTTAGAGCTAACTGCATGAGAAGAAAATCACGAAGTTCTAATAGTCGACTATTTAAAATTGTTTACCAATAGTCATCCACCTTTGGAAAATATACATGTTAACGATCTAACGGCAATTCTAACCTTAAAAATAACTGACTTAGCTATTACCAATTACTTATTCAAAACTTTATTGTACGAAACCATTGATTAATCATTAGACATATTGAACTGTACAAAAATTTGTTATTCTTATTTCTAAGCCATACATTTCTAAGGAGGCTGACTATTGGCTAAGGTCTAAAACAAGACACGTTTACCCTATTTCTAATCTTTGTGGTATACAGGTAGAATTGCAGATAACAATAATATTGTTTATGTACCTTTATAATAGAAATCAGTAAAAAAAGGAATTCCACGTGGGAGAAAGTAATACGAAAAAAAGGCCGTACGTGAAATTAGATAAGGGGAAGAGAAAACAAAATAGTGCGTGAAAAATAAATGCATATGAAAGATGACGGATGATGGTCGGGCGACCAATCGCGTCACGCGATAAAAATATGCTTCACGTGAGATCCACCATTGGTCGTTACTTGTATGTATACATGTATATTAGGTATTTATGTGTGTGTCGCGGCGGCCGTAGCAGAATAGTGGATAGACGACCTTTCGGCGGTAGTTTGACACATGTGGCAGGATACGCGACGCATGCGTCGTAAGGTATAACGATATGCGGTGTCGCAGTATTCCACAGATCATGGTTCCGCGTGCCGGTGCATCGCATTGGTACCTATTCTTTCGTGGAAATGACTGCGCATGCGTTGGAACATCACAAAGGGTGAATGTGCCTGTCTGCTTTCGTAAGGCGACGTTGCTGTCGCGACGTTGCCACATTGTCTGACACGTCCGAGCCACGACGAGGCATTTCTCACATTATTTGCTAGCGGATTATGGAGAATTAATGATGCGCTGACCGATATATCGCGTTCAAGGATATTTCCTCCCGAATTCTATCACGCATCTTAAAACACTTTCCCTCTTTTCCGTTCCTTCACCATTGTAACTATATGAGGTTTTAAATTACGAAATGCTGATGATGGTATCATAGTTTTTCTTATCTATCATTGCGTAACAGTTTCTTCGACAGACAGCGTGACGCAAAATTTTCATTTGCATCGTCTCTTAGCGTTTTATATTAAGCGTAAAATAATTTGAGAAACTTAATTGTCCCAGGCGAAGGTTGCTGCAACTTGCGAATGCAGATAGCATTAAAATACATGATCATTAACAATTAATTATAGATATATCGTGAGCTGTTAGTCCGAATCCGCGATACCTCTTTTAAGGAACAACTTCTCTGAAGATTCATTCTTTCGTTAACATAATAGAGCAACGTTTTACATTATCCAAACAATCATACTTTTAATAAACTGTCGAGTTAACGTACATTTTCATATTGCTAATAGTTCAGATAAAATGATCAACAAAAAGTTATTAAATTTAATAAAAGCGTCACGTTAGATGGAAAATATCTGGCAAGAAATTGCGACATGTGTGTGTGAAAACATTACGCGCATTGGCAATAAATCATTGATATTCGAATTAGTATTTTTTTCATTCCATTTGAATTTATAATCGCACGTGAATGGCGGTTTTATTAATTTCCCTAGACTATGAGTTCTCGATGATGTAACGGTCACTGACCCCCTCCTCCCACTTCTGAAATCTCCTTCCCCTCCTACCCTCCATGTATCATTTACTCTTTTTCCCTTTCATGAATGATGCGCATGCGATAGGACGTTATGTATGTACGTACGTAGGTCACGAATAGAACGATAACGTAACATTGTGTTCGTACAACCTCGTACATAGAAGCTTAAGCGTGAATCTCTTCGCGTTTAATGACAATGAATTTGTACGTTAGGTGAGAAACGAACTATCACCTTTACGATGACACGTTTTTCTATGTATAGTAATATATGTATACTAACTTACGATGATTAAGAATTAGTGCCACTCTATAGCGCCAAGAAAAATAGTTTTTCACAACTTTTTATAAGACTATGGTGAATATAGTATATCTAAAAAATATAATATTTTTCATAGCGCTAGAGTGGCATTTGACGAAATAGACAGAATAAAATTTATGACATGAACAACGTTAAATCGTCATTTTTAGTGAATGATAGTAAACACTGTGCTATGAGTTTTGAAGAGAATTTGAATTTTGATGATATTATTCAAAGTAAGCGACATACGAAAATAGCGTACGAGTTTAAAATGATGAAAAATGTCAACAGACGAAACTGCGAGATTAGGAAATTTTTATTTTCGGTGCTTACATACTCCCACGCTTATGATAAGATCAAAGTTAATAAATAATTGAAGAGGAATGAAAGAAGAAAATCGTAGTTGAAAATAGTGGTTCATATATAAATATGACCGGTGGATAATGGTTCATATGTAAATATGTTCGAAATGCAAAAAGAGTATGTACAGTGTGATATAAATTACTTTAAATGCGAAACAGAAAATCCTGCTTATAACATTTAATCGATAATTATATAGCTTTAGAAATACATTACTTTCAGACAATCGAATTTCGTATGAAGAAAAATACTTTTTTGTTCTCCGCT
>NW_017133727.1:1132119-1144225 GCF_001652005.2 Ceratina calcarata | reverse complement strand
ACTAGTATATAGGTACTTTGTGTCGTTTCCCGCTGCTCTTAATTTCTGCCATTCTCACACCGAACCTAACCTAACTAACTTTCCCGCGTTTTACACGCTGTTTATTTTATATTTTACACGTAGAGTAATGGAAACTATAAACAGCACTTTACAATGAAAAGAAGCTGAACACATTATATTAAGAAATTGATGGTAAAATGAAGTCAAAAGACATGTAAAGGATAAGTTTTTCAGTTTTTTATGCAAGGTCTATGAAACCGTGTTGATGAAATTGAAACAATTGTGTATATTTATATATGTATACAGATATAATCACTTGTACCACTTTTAAAAACGATTGATGCTGATAACAAAAATCAAGCTCGACAAGAGGGGTACGTAAAATACTACGAATTTTCCACGTAACAGCCATGAAACAACGTGTTCGTGAAAACAATTGTATTTACATATGCAAATGTAACGACTGTTATCGTTGTTAGAAGCGACTGATGTTGATAGGAAAAATCGAGCTTGATAAGAGGTACACAAAAAATAATTCAAATTCTTCACATGAAGAACAACGAACAGAAATAACTGTGAACTTACTTCATCAGGCAAACGGACAATCTCGAGTTTCAAAGAAACCTTTCCTTCCCGCATACACTCTCCATTCACACATCTGGCATATCATGTTTCCGAAATTCACGGCTTCACTTGAATCATTTTATTCAAATACACTATACAATCGTTCATTTACAGGCGACAATAAACTATATATCGTTAATGTAAACCTGACAAGGTTAAAAATCAACGTTGCACGTTGACGTTTGAGGTTAGAATCGACAGGTAGCAGTAGTGGTAGCACCGGCAGCACGCATGCGCGATATACCGAATGTACATCACGCACCTAACTTCAATATCCTTCCCACCGCGTATTTCAACTTTCGTTATTTAAGTGAACATCTTATCTAATTATTTCAGATACCCATTTATGGATAAATTATTAACAACCATGGAGCATTTTTCATTTTCTTTTTTTCAATTGATTCATTGAGATTCTATTATTCATACAAGTGTTATTTTAAAATAAAGTTTTAATGAGTCTCATGTTAATTCAACTAGATAATGTCGTACGTAGAACACATATGAGGAAACCGATTCTCCAGAAAGGAAACGAAATTGTCAGATTCTCCCACCCATTGTGTTTACTCGTTCACGTGAGCATCATGGAGGTGTTTCTACAAACGATGAGTTAACTCGTTTTCCGGGTAGAATTAAACGAACACGCGTAGCTTTAATTATATATGTATATCGTACGCACCGCGCGCGCGAAGTGCGCTGTGAAACGTGACCGTGTTATGGAGTATTCACACTTGCCGTAAGGATCACAACGTATAAAAATCTGACGTACCACCTAACGAAATTTTGATTTCGGAAGACGCCTTCGCCGTTAGTATAAAATTCAAGATATAGGGAAAAACATGTAAAAGAGCATGGGTACCTCAGAAGGGACTGACAACATTTTGCCTAGAAGAGTGCGAGCGTAGACGAGAAGTATGGGTCAACCACCTGCTGTGTACCTTCGAGCTGCTAGGCCTTTTTTTATTGCCGACCCCATAAGTGTCAGGTCAATTCGTACGTAATTTGGAAATATAGTAAACGACGATGTTTTCTCAGTAAAGTATCCGATACAACAATACATACTGATGTTTAACAAGTTTATTTGAAAAGAAACTAGTACAATTTGTTATACATAAAACAGATTTGAACGCTATGGATGTTGTAATTCGCATCAAGATGGTATATAGCATTTTCAGTTGTTAAACATTTTTATCGATTACAGACAATACGTAAGTAGAAATTAATACGTGGGCGGGATCAAGAGTGAAAGCTCTTGAAAGAAGAGAGATATCATTGGTGAATAGGGATTAACTGCCCTAAATATTGATAATACTACTCCTCAATCAACATTGGTTCAATCGTAGCTTACGATATTTCCAAATTACGTACGGATTGCTCTGACAAAACTAACGAGGTCGGCAATAGAAAAAGGTCTAGCAGCTATACGAAGTTGCACAGCGGGTGGTAGACCGATACTTTTCGTCCACGCTCGCAATCGCCTCGGGAAGGTTTCGTCGGTCCCGTCTGAGGCACCTAGGCTTTTATTTGCTTCTCCCTGTACCTTGAACTTTCTTTTACAGCACTGTATCTTACGGCAGAGACGACTTTTAAACTCAAAATTTCTCCGGATGATACATAAGGTTTTTTACAGTCCTTACGGTAAGTACGTCCATTAAGGACATACAACTTAAGACAATACTTTTCGATTCCTTTTATATTAAGGAAGCTGATTTCCACTTGTTCCTTCATTTCAAAATGTATGTTTCTTTATATATCGTTTTAAGAATGTAAAACAATATTAATGTAGAATTGAGTTTTACAATTTATTTGTGGACAATAATAGAAAATCTGATAGTAATTGAGGATTGAAAACGTGAGGCATATACATATAGGTTTAATACTATATTCGGGTCTTGTTCCTATAAGGGAAACTAGTACAATCGAAAACGGTCAAGAATCATTACCCCAAGCTGTACATACACGTATTTGTATAATGTGTACGTACACGAACGCGAAAGCATATTACACACACAGATGGACACAGGTAAGAATACAACTTACCTGTGCAGCTGTACTGGAGTTGATCTCGCGGGTAAATGCTGGTTATGCGAGACCGGTGGTT
Organism: Ceratina calcarata; assembly: GCF_001652005.2. NCBI lineage: Eukaryota > Metazoa > Arthropoda > Insecta > Hymenoptera > Apidae > Ceratina > Ceratina calcarata. The sequence continues at coordinate 1,141,503 of NW_017133727.1, read as the reverse complement.
GGTTCTGACCCCTGCCAGGGGTCGACGTTACGCCGACCAACGAGTGACCATGGGACGTAAGAGGATGACCATGGGGGTGGGCGTGTGGGAGCGGAGGATGGGAGAGGGAGTGAGGATGATGATGGTGATGCAAATCTCCCCCCACTGGACCCACAGGGCCCACCGGACCCCCCACCCCCAGCCCGCTCACTATCTGGACTTGCTTGCCCACTGTCTCCATCACCCCTAGCGCATTGTGTACTGAAACAAATTCGACAAACATTTATTAGAAACTTGCCCCTTCCATGCTGCCCGAAATTTCCATCAAGCCACTTCCATTTTCATGCATATTTTAAATGTACTTCCAAAAAGATATCACACTTTTCAAGTGCCTGTTCCTCGCACCTCAATCGTGTAAAAAATGGCGAATAAGGTGAATGCCGCAATTTCTATTCATTGGCTCATTTCTCTATAATTTTAGATGTTACTTACAATTATAAAACAATTGGTGAGCGAGTAGAAATTGGGACATTTACCTTAGTCATAAGAAGAATTCATAGAAATTCAATCTATTCTCTCCTCTCAGATTTTTTGTATCTTATCTTTTGTTTCTAATTTTTAGTTTAATTCGCTTCTAGTTTTAATTCGTAGTCAACATTTTACATTCTTTTTTAATCAAGCATTCAAATCGAACTTTTTATAAGAAATAGAGTTTTCACCTTTTAATAAATCAAATAATTATACCATGAATCACTTAAAAGATTAGTTCGAGACTTCCTAATAATCAGTATGAGTCATATGTACAAGAATAATAATCTGGTAATTAAAATCACGTTTGAATAATAATACATAGATAAAAAGATTTATGCGAGTAACGCCCATACTGCTGACAAACAATCAATATTTTGGTTCTATGTATCTAACATATGTGATAGATGGACTGCAGATTTTTACCCATTTATAAGAGATACGAGTGTGTTAAAATTTAAGTATTGCACATAATGAGTGCAGTGCAAAGTGAGTAAAGTGCAAAGATATATAAAACATTAAAAGTAATAGTAATATATACGTTATGATGTTCAATGAATAAAAGCAAAGCATATTTAAAATTCATTCTCCAACATTACTTATTTTGCATAAAAATTCATAGTTCAGTGATAGTAGTAGTATGAGTACAAAGACACTCTGTTACAAAATCGTACAAGAACTGTTAACAATGATGTAAATTTTTACTTTAATAATTGCAACTGCGAAAATGTATGTTTAAAATATTCACTGTACGTTAGAAAGAAGAAATATTCTTTATTTCTATAGTAAATCATAATATGACAGATTATATATTCTGTTTTTATGTTTCATAAAACGTGTATTGTTGATGCACTGTGAGCAGATAAAAAGTAAGGTCATGAGAACACTACACATTAGAAAGTACGGCGGTACACATCAAGCAAGACAATGCCATTATTGGGTTTATGATGGGAGCATACAACGCTCAGATCATTAGTTTTATGCAAACTTTATAATAACTCATACCGGAATCCATTAAACATATAACACTGAATGCGGATATGGATAATAAAGTTCAATATTTTGTAAAAAAAAAACAAGGAGCAGTCAGCCACTGCAACTATTAAATTTTTTTCTCAATATTTGCAAAATTTCATCATCAGAAGCTGAAATAACAACGTTCAATACGATGACGAATAGTTAACAGTGCATAAATAATTGATAAAGTAGGTAGGAAGATTATTATTCGTACGTGAAAAAACTTGGAATCAGCGAGTACGAATGATCGCCCTGTGTCATCCTTAAAAAGAAGAAAAAAGCTCGCAAGGACGTCACCGGTAGGTATCATCAAAGTAACGGTACTGGAATGACTCTCAACGAGAAGCGAACCGAACGTGTGTACAGAAACGGCTCGAGGAATTAACAGGCTAGCTGAACATTTAAAAAGCCTTAAATTTGATAACTAATAATGCAACATCCATTTCTCAAATATATTTTTTCATCTAACTAATACCGATACCGATTTAATTTGCAAATATAAAATTTTTTGTTTCATAACTTATACCAGGAACCTAATGAAGCGATCTGCTTTAAATCTGGACAATTTCAGAGTTTACTTTGTATAAAATACTATTGAGAAAGTGAATAAATTTATAAATTATGACAACTGCCAATGTTATATTTGTTATAACACGTCTAAGACTACTTCAAAAAAGATCGTAAAAACGTGTTTACTATATATTATATACTGCACGATTATTATCATTACATAAAGTGTCACACTTATCACTGATAAACAGCACATTTTTAAGCATAGAATAGAATTACATACTCTGCTTTCCTAAATTCTTACTTAATTGAAGAGAAAAGGGATTTGAGAACGAATAAATAACTCCCTCTTTATCCTGACGTTCTTTAGAAAAAAAAGCATAGTCACTATGTATCCTATTTCCTGAATGATATAAAAATTCTACCTCTGAAAATATTCTATCGCTGTCTTACATTAACTGCATTCACAGTTTCATGAGCCTTACAAAGTACGTAACTTTGAACATAAAATACACACTATATAATGAGATCATCAACTTGGGTCATCGGTAATCTACGCAGCGTGAACGAGAAGTCATAGAAAATCAATACGGTATATGTATAACGCGTTCTGAAATGTATGTATAAAACTAGAGATTCTTGAGCAACATGTTTTCTTTCATACTTTCTTTATTTCTATCGTCGAGCTTTGCTACATCTCGGAACCGATATTCAAGAAATGATTTCTCAAAATAAAAAGCGTACGTTTGCACTATATTAACCCTTACTGTTGGTCGTTGGCGTCCAGGCAAAATCTACGTCAGAACATTGCTTTGTTTATGAAAAAATTGTTGACAAATTTATTTTTCTGAAATATTTCGATTTCTTTATAAAGTAAAAAGTAGAATGGTATTGTCTGAATTTTTTCTATCTATATAGAGAATATAGAGAAAACACGTTGAACACAAACGACTAACCTTAACCAATTAGGCTGCCGAAAAAACAGTCTACGCAGTAATTGTCAATAATTAAGTGAACGTTTCAAGGAAGGAAACCGAGAGAAGTTTCTAACTGTCCGTTTATACTTATACTATATTTGCTGGAAACGGAAAAACTTACCGGTAATGACGTCAGCTGTGGAAGGTAAGCCGGGTCTCGAATTTCCTCCACAAGTAGTCGATCCGATGCGCGAATAATTCACCGCTTCAGTCTCGAGTGAAAATCACGTACATGTGCGCGCGCGGTCACGCACACATGCGTACGCGTGCACATATGTGAGTATAACACCCGATCTATTTATAAATTCTATATCGATCTTTTTTGTAAAAAAAAAACTTTTACGAATACACGGTACTCCACATGTTATATTGTACGTTGCGCGAGCTTTTCTCTCTCCCTCGTCTTCTCTCTTTTTCACAGGCTATATCCTTTTTCGCGAACCTCTTTCTTTTTTTTTATCATTTCTCTCTTGCTCGTCACCCACTACTCACTGTCTTCTCTTCATATCTTCCTTGTCGGGCGTTTTCCGTTCGTCTTCACGTTACCTTACTTTTCTACACTTTATTTCCTCTTCCTTGTAACCAACGTACACTAACATGCGTTCCACACGAATCGGTATTATCTCGGTACACTCGCAACACGACTTAAAACCGATCTTTTCGAATTTCTTTCCTGCGGTCTGGCGCCAGGGACGATTTCTGCGGATAACAGTTGAAGAAAAGATTGTAATTAGTATTTGCTACTTCGGTATCACTGTTTAATCGAATGTGGACGTGTGCGCGTTTTAGGAGATCCCAAAATGAATAATATCATATACGTATATACGCAATCGGTTTGCAATTTAATTGGAAGCACAGTGGATCCTCTCATATCATAATTCTGATACTCAAATCTCGGTTTCGATTAATCTTAAGAAAATCCATTAAATACAGAGTCTCAAACTGATTTACTATGAGAACAAAAAATACAAGCTTGGGATAAGAGAGATTCTACTGTATTTTTAGAGCAGTGAAATGTTTCACTTTTATGGTGAACTTGTATGAAGTTGAAATAGGATACTTGTCAGTGAGTGTACAAATTGGAATCGCGACTGGAACGTGTCGTCGAAGCGGATTGCGTGACTCGAGCACCGAGTGTCTCAGTACACATGTATTTAGGAAAGTATACCTTGATAATCGTAGGGTAACGCGACGCGGCTTCGACACGACCAATTCTCGTTCGCATTATCCTCCTGTTAACGTTTTAATCGCGTGTTTAATGAACGTCTCAAGTGAAATTAAGGAAGGACCTTTCGTCGTGTGAAAGAAAGTAAACGACGAAAAGTGTATCGAGGGAAACAGATAAAAGAGACAGGGGATGAGGTGAAACTAAAATAAACGGGAAAGGGGAGGGGGAAGAGGAGAAAAAAGATATCGCGATTGCCGTCGCGTCGCTAATCTTCTTTCTTTTTTAACCGACTGACCCTATCACCGATTAGGCGGAGCACGTTGCACTCCAGTTGTTCTCACAACTTCCGGTTCAGCTGTTCGCGCAAAGGTCCACATATCTTTTACTGCCCCGCACTCCGCGAGAGTCCTCTCTTTTCGTGTTCGGCTTTCTCTTCCTTTACTAGCACCCGTGATCACATCTCGTGGAAACGCGATCGCTCGGCAATCTCGTCAGTGCCACGTGGCTGCTGCTGTTCGCACTCGAAACGCGCACAATATTCCACACGCGAACGCCGCTCGTCGCCGAAACCATTGTCAATCCTCGCTTCGTTACCGTTGTTACTGTTATTATTATCACTGTTACCGACGTTGCCACGGTACCTGTTATCACTCTCGCGATGATGCAAAGTTATCGGCAGACTCGCTTTCACCGCGCAGTCTTATTGCGCGCACTCGATCGACCGTTATCCCGCGATGTTCCACCCGAGCCGAGGTGTAGCCGTCGTCGCCGGGCACAGTGCGTCCACACGCACTGTGCACGCTTCTCGTGCACGTGAGCTGGTACCCGCCGACCAAAAGAAATTGGACGTCTTTCAAGATGGCAGAATGGAGAACGCACACATATGCAAGAGACAAGTCACAGCTCGAGGGACGAGTTCGCGAGGCACGATGATCACATGCACATTCCTGAAGGGGGTTTGACGCACGACCGATCGCGTGAAAGATAATCGGATCGACGGCCGAACGACGTTCTTTTCTTTCTCAACGTTTACGCCATTCGATCGCTTCTTTCACCGCTGCCACTTCCGCTGCTACTCTTCTTTTTCTTCTGATTCTTCAATCTCGTTTGTATACTGAGTTTCGTTTCCATCCGACTTCCGGTGAAAATCCTCAGGTCGGCGAGGAATCGGTTGCCACGTTTCCTCTCTTCGGTTAATGCACCGCGACCGCGACTTTCGAACTGTCACGCAAGTTGCATGTACTCCGTAATTATTTCACTGGACACTTCGTCCTCGTTCCCTCGGTTACGGTGCTAACGGTAGCAGCAGCACTAACAGCACGGCAGTGTTCCTGTAAACAAACAATTGATCATTGATTTTTTTGTTACATACTACTTCGAAAATATAATATAAAAATAATTATGATATAAAATTAGACTGCGAATTTTTATGCAAAATAAAACTTGTAAGGTCAATTTTAAGAAGTGATATTTAGTAAGAATGTCCAATAATCCTTTAAACATCGTACTAGGCATTTGAATACTTTATGCACTTTTGTCTAGTAAACGTATGTTTTTTTTTGCGTTTCTGACGTACTCAATTTTGCTATAAACGCAATTTTATAGCAAATTTGCTAATTAACTTTTGTTTAATTTAATTTTGCAAAGTTGTTTTCTTTCTAATTTCGATATTTAATGAGTTACACATGAATATATCGCATTTTATTGATGTTGACAAAATCCGAAAGTCGAAATGGCGAACTTTCGACAAAAAATTTCGTTTTTCTTTAATAACTCCTAAATCGTTGGTCCTACGGGAAAACTGCATACGACCTTTTTTGTAGAGGACGATGAGATCTACAATTTCTGTATAAAAGTTTGACGCTAGCATTAATAGTTTACGAGTTATTGACGAAAAACGAAAAAACAGTTTTTTGCAAATTACTCGTGAACTATTGTTCTGTCATTTCATATGTTATCTAAAAATTGTAGAAAATTAAGCCAGTGAGTAGAAATTAGGACACCTACTTTACGTCCTAAGAAAACCTTCTATGAAACTAGAAAACTTTTGGTTTCTTGTTTCTAATAAAAATTGGATGCAGAATCTTTCTGCATTTATCATCGTAAATTAATATTTCAATCGTAAAGTAATATTTCAATTTTCATACTATTTTTTACAAAAAAATTTTTTTAGACTGCATATTTTCGAAGTTATTGAGGATGAGCTATAATAAAGACCCTCAAATGGATTTTATGTTACATTCACTACAATCTCATAACAAACATTGACAAAAGTAGACTATTTCTAATTACTCTTTTTGAGTACAATTACAGTATGCAGAATTTTGCGATCAAATTTAATGCATAATTACGACTACAGATTTATTACGTTACGCACACCGTTAAACAGTGACACGTATTGAATAACTTTTATATATTAAGGCGCATTAGATAATATCAATATCTCGGATAACCTTTTTATAGATCTAAAGTAAGAATAGGGGTCTTTTACCTTGCACTGTAAAGATATAGCTACGTTTCGTGAAGTATTAGCGGCGCATTTATAAGTCTTGAATTATAAAAGATTACGAAACGACGGAGATGTTCGGCCAAAAAGATGGATGAACACAAGTGCGTTACATCAAAATGCTTTCGTAATGAGATATAATGAAAGCTCGACGAGATAAATAAATTGAACAAAATAAACGATGAATAATCACTTACAAACCGAACCGTCTATTTTGCAACAAAATAATTTATGTACTTTTTAAATTAGTATTAGAAGAAATATTACTGACAAATAAAGTTGAGTATCAAAATTTTAATACATAGGAGCAGAACTTGTGAAAATATTATCTGGATATTTTATTGCGTACATGTTAATGCTTGTTAATACCTACTATTCCTGAGATGTTTTCACAACTTGATTTATGTATTAAATTCCAGCCTATAAGAAACTGAGTTTCGTATGTACGGACGTTTTATCGTAGCCAAAAGTTTGACACGCTGCTAATGTGTACACAACTGAAGGTGCAAATAGATAGAAGGATAAGAAGATAAAGAGAAATCCGAATATCAAAATTTTTATTTACGATATTCAAACACTTATTTCCGATGAAATTTCTAGAGATATATAAGTGCAAGAATATTGTAAGTACTGATTCATGAACTATACATACGTATTTACTTGGTTAAAAGGCTCAATTCGAAGAATGGTAATCTTATATAAGTTACTAAATAATTTATGAAAGAAGTAATACATATGTAAGATAAATGTCTAAATTTCCATTCACTGGCGTATTTTTCTATAATTTAAAATCTCAATCCTATATCTTAAAATTATAGAAAAACATCTGAATCCTATCAAAAGTGGAGAAAAAGGTGAATATCCCAATTTGTGTTCACATCCCAATTTCTACCCACTCGCTAATTTTGCTATAATTCTATGTATTACTTTAAATTATAGCAGAATGCGCTAGTAGAAATTGAGATTTGACCAGAAATTGGGACATTTACCTCACAAATGTATTTCTAAATTAGTATAACGGTATTCAAAATAGAATCGCGATAGAAAAGAGGAATCGCGAGAGGAATTTTATTGAAATATCGTTGTACTTGTCGGTCTTTTAAAATTCTTCAATTAGAGAACTAAGTCATCTGTATTTTAACGGTGGTCAATACTCTCGTTAGTGTAAAAAATAATCAAGTGTGTAACATCGTACGAGGCGTACAAGAATTCATTCCATTCCCGCTGAATACATTCCATCCGAATTATTATTATCTTGCTAAACCTAGAACGGTCGATAGCTCCGCAGTCGTTGTGACTCAAAGTCGAGCCGAGTCGAACCGAGAAGAGTCGAATCAAACCGAGAGAGTCGGGGGACTCGGTGTGTAGTTTTGTGGCGCGTCAACGCGTAAAAAGGGCGAGTGAGGGCGAGTGCGAGGAGATAGAGATAGATCATGCCGAATAAAAGGACAGTGTGCCTCGTCTGGGAACTTTCGCTCGTTCCTACGCTTCCCTTACTTCTAATTATGTCAAACCAACACGGCCACAAGATTTTTCCATAGGTTCAGTAAACTTCCGTTCCTAAATATTACACGGAACACGGTTATTTTTCTGTGCTTAACATTTCTTGCTTTTATCGTACACGATGATAACTACAAATTTTTACAAATTATCAAACGATAACAATTAAAGATTTCATTAAATGTTCGTGTATTTTCTTAAAATCAGGATCAAGTAAATAATGTATGTAAGTAGATCTTATAAAATTGCCGCATTCACTTGCGTTGCGTTTAGAGGCGACTATGATGCGTTCACCGCGAAAATAGGACGACACCGATACACGATACGAAATATTCTGTACGTTTCACGCACTTGAAAATAGTAAATACTATATTAACGATATTTGTACTTGTTTGAACATGCATGAGGATGCAAGTAAAATGACACTGGTCGCGTGTCTTCGTTTTAAAGACACAGATTACCATTTAAGGTCTTGAACAGTGGTTCTTGTTTCTTTCCTTGTTACGAGTTAAGTGTACGTTTTTTGCATAATGTCTTATGTTGAGTCAGACTGGGCTAGGCAATGTTGTATTTTAGTTTCAGATACGTAGAACAGAAATTATCAGCTCTTGATATATTTCCGATTTGATAAATACAACGTCATTATATAGTTGTTTAATAAAATTTAATACTGTTTTAATTAGTGTAACGTGTACTGACGCTTCTGATGTAGAAAGATTCTAAATTTATACAGATCTAATCCTATTGTATTATTCTGCATATCTTATGTTAGATTAAACTGGACGAGGCAATATTATATTCTAGTTTCAGATGCGTAAAATAGAATTGAATTGTTTCTATAATGTAAATATTGATTAGATATTGTCTTCGAGCTGATAAGAACAACGTTATTATATGTATGTATAACTGTTTGACGCAATTTAATAGTGTACTAATTAAACGTTGGTTTGACAACGCTTCAGATGTAGAGAGAATCCTAAATCTGCACAGACATAATTCTACTATGGAACTAAATAAGAGGAACATCAAAGAGAGATGCAGATAATTTCATAATGGTGAATCCCCTATGGTCATCATATACTTGTTTGGTAGAATTTAGTACTGTATTAATTAACGTAACGTTTGACGAAGCATCATAGATATACGCAAGAGATAATTCTACTGTATAAATAATATGAGGGACAGTCAAAAAGATATTG
>NW_017133727.1:1110673-1131621 GCF_001652005.2 Ceratina calcarata | reverse complement strand
ATGCAGAAATCTTAGTAGGTTTTAAATAAATTTTAAATATCAGACAAAGAATTTTACTTTTTGCTTGAAGAGTACTGATTTAATTGCAGAAGATATAATCTATCTATTTAGTACATAAGATTCTTTATAATAATTAAACAGCTAACCAAATGCGTAAAAATTAAGTTATGTAGTACTGTAAAATTGTATCCGAAGACATATAGAAATATATATACATGGACTATAGACTGAGCAAATAAAAAATAAAATATAACCTATTTATATTTATGATATTTTCTCAATTAAATAGCAAAATGGTAGTACGTTATGCAATTATTATGTAAGACTATAGGACTCTGAACGCATTCGCATAAGACACCAATTACTTCAGAAAGATACAATGCATATTTCCGATACAATATAAGAAGCAGTAAAAAAAACAAGCGAAATCAACAAAATGAAAAATGAATTAATAAAGAACCGTTAAAAATGCAGGCGCAGAAAATCTGATCAAAAACATTGAGTTTTACATTTATTTAAAACGTATAAATAATTTATTTGATGTGTATAAATAAATTATTTAACACGTACAAATAAATTATTTATTAAGCAAAAGCAAATGGATTTTCAAAATTCTCAGCGACTGATGACTTCAAAAATTGTGTCAAAGGAGTGCAAGAACGTTTTGTCTGTGAAAAAAATTGCAAGCAAACGAAACTGAAGAACCGTGGCGTAGAAGAATGCGTGGACAGAAAATTTACAAGTCGAAATTCAAAACGAGAAATTGCGTTCCGACGGAGTTGGAAAACTATACATGTATTATACGTGTCAGAATTGAATTTGAACTGCATACATTTCGCGTGATTAAAAACGTTATAAAGAATCGAAATTCAATCGCGTCCCAGATCCCAAACGGAAAACTGCGAGCAAACCGAGATTGAAATCGAAAAATTGAATGGTACACAGCAAACATTTTCTAACTTCCTCCAAGGAAATCTTTATTACCGTATAAATAGCAAAGAACAATTAATGTAGAAAATAAAGACCATAGCGTCTCGTTCCACGTAAATAACAAATGTTAAGTATTTGAAGAAATTAAACAAATTGTGATTATAATGAAATTTTCTTCGTTAAAATAATATTCTTATATTTCTACTTTCATCTGTGTAAAATGTAGAAAATAATTCAATTTTTTTTTAAGTTGCAATGAGGTAGACAATGTGTAATCAATTGAATCAAGCGATTTGATTAAGACCTCGCAATCTACATTATATCGTGCGATAAGACGTCATTCAAAAAACAAACGAAATTCGCGGTCTTTTCACAATTATAGATTGATTAAAAATGTCATGCAGTTAATCCCGGTTGAAATTGAATAAAAACAATGTGTTTGTTATGTGCGCGTCGTGTGCTCAGTAAATTCGGTGCGTGTATTTAAAATATTAACATCGCAGGACAGGACTATTCTCTTATATCAAAGTACTTGGTAGATAACTGATAAGGTACTCAATTCTTGTACATTGTACAGTTCACTTACATAACGGTGGGCGTGTACTCAAAATTAAATACTGAACGTACGTAGGATTCGATTTCTGAGAAAATGTATTGAAATTTCGCAGAACCGACGACAAAGTGACATAACTAAAAAAAAAGAAAAAAACCTTGTCCGAGTTAGCTTCACGAAGAGATTACAGAAACACTTGTCGACGTCGCGATTATTTGAATTTGTTGGAAAATCAATGATGTTGTAATCGTGTCACTTTTAAAGCGAGATGCGCGTATACGGTTGAGGAAAACCGATGTACCACGAAGTAGAAAAGTCTTCAACTTGAATTGAACCAGAAATAGAGCCAACCATAAATGCCACTGACATTCAATAAAATGAAAAGGAGCAGCGGAAGCGTGGCAAATCGTAGAATCGTGTAAGAAACTTTATTCCTTTTCGTACACCGACGCGCGTTACGATGCGACGGATCGGAGAAATGTGGTTACGTACTGGTTGAATAAAAGTCCACACGATTTGTCACTATCAAAAATCTCGCGTACTTATCACTTGACTAGAATATCTATGATTCACTGATTTTGTCGGCTAATTGAGACGTAATACGATCGCTCGCGTGATGATGATGGTTAACAAGGAAAACAAAGTTGATATAATGTAAAAGAATGGGACACGTCACCATTGGTTCAACAGTTGCGTCCGAGCTCACTTTATTCTCCAGGTGGTACGGAACGTTTTCACGGAATTAATGAGAAAATCGCGATAGGGAAAGAGAGAGACAGATACAGACTGACAGAAAAGAACGTATCTCGTCTTAAATTCACCCACGAGTATGATACTAGTATGATTTTTGAAATGTTGTTTTGCTTTTTCTTAACGTATAACAATTATATAACATACGTACGATTTTGTTCGTTAATTAATCACATGCTGCGTTGTTATCTCTTCAAGTTCACACGAAAAGTGGTCAGAATAAGATATCGCCTATTATTAGATTCGCTATTTCAGGATTCTTGAATACTCTCCAGCACGCTCTCACATTGCTCCGGACACCATTAGAAAACTGCGATTCTCGCGTACACGAACGGGAAAAACCATTGCCAGCCGGCACGCACGGCGGAGAGCACACACAATCACGATTGATATCACACGAAAACCACGAGTCCCTTCGAGACGACACCTTTAAAATCGGGCTGCCTAAGGTACACGGCACACAGAATCTAAATAGATATGTAGCCAGGCACAGCGATGTAGCACAAGAAAATAGCTGAAGTTAACACTCGGTCGGTAACTTGGAGGCACCATGAAGCACCACGTAAACACTTTATTCTTGAGAATGCCAGGACACGGATCTTGGCTATTTTATGCGTAGGGCGTCGGGCAGTTGCACGGTAGCTGCAAGAAACAGGGGAAGACGTGGTAACGTGGCCACGGTGCCGCGGAATGCGTGAAACAAATTGAACTACCACGGTACGGATCGGATGAAACGAATCGATGAATCCGGCCGACGAAAGAATGACCGATTAGAACGCACTTGAAATACTGCGGATGAACGTTGTGATCGACGGGCACGGCCGGGCAGCAAGCGTTACGGAATCGGTCATATTTCGTCTACGGAAACGCGTACCATTCACTGTACACTTTGTAACATCACTATGTAACTGTTTAGGTTTAGATACAGGTGCAGGAATACCAGTTTTCTCTCTTTTCCCATTAACCCGTCTCCTTGTTTATCCTATTCGAAGAATAAACAGAATAAATGAAAAGAGGAGGGGGTGGAAGAGGGGGACGGCAGACAGAGGGAGGAGGAGGAGGAAGAAGAATAGAATGCACTTTATAATGTAATTTAACAGTAGACGTACATACGTTCGAGCATATGCAAGAGAACGAAGAGGATAAATTACACACGTTTACGCGTATTGTTCAAAGAAAGAAGGCTGGAAGGGAAGGATCGTTCGTATGTATATGCGTGTGCGCGGCGCGCGCGCTCGTACGTGTGTACGTGGTATATGTGTGCACGAAAGAAAAAAAGAAAAAGGAAACCAGACGAGGAGTAGTCAAAACGCGTTTCGCCAATTTTCGTTCGGTACGGCCAAAACAATTTCTGTTTTCCCCGATTCACTTTGGCCGTTTAACCGAGTTTGTTACCGCTCCTTTAGGAGGAGTTCTCGGACACACGGCCGGGAACGTATTCGGTTAGTTTCACTGCACACATTTCTCTTCTCTTACCCGAACTAGTCCGTGGTACATATATTCCAAGTGTGCGGCGGCGGCCACCGGTGATTAAAAAACACACTCGCGTTTTACGTTCGCGCCCCGCGACGAGAAGGGTTAGTCGAAATCGTACGGTCAGTCCAACGTTTTCAGGGCCGCCAGGTTAACGTCACGAAATCCACCGACACAACCATAGATCCAAACGGTGGACGGACGGACGTAAGGACGGACGGCTGGCTGGCAGCAGGCAAGGCGGAATCACGGTGAGGCCCGGGGGTGGGGCGGGAGGGGGACAGGGGCACTGAATGCGACTGGGTGAGGGTAAAGTTTCTGGATACGGGGCAGGTGGGGTCATAAGGGACCGGGGATGTATGAGTTAGAGTGGGGCGATGAAACGAACGAGAACGAGTGAGCAACCGAACCGACCCGACGACGTTGCATCGCGGGGGACGGAGGTCTACGCTACCTCAGGACCGTTTTATCCTGGTCTCCGAGGCGCCACCGCTTCCCTACTCATCGCTATTTTTCCTTCTGTTCACCGTATTTTCTGCGCACCTTGCCCCATTGTCCGTCGGATCCTCCGACGTTTTGTACTACGTGCACGCACTGAAATTTTTACCTCTCCAAGTGTATGAAGAAAATACTGGAATGCTTATTTTACACGTTAACAGCACGCCGAAAGAGAGCCGCATACATATATGTATACTGCTCGAGAGATCTCCGCGACTTAAAGGCGATAGCTTAGAAACGAAATCTGATATAGATGTTCCAAATAACGCTATAAACGGACCGGGTTTATTCACGTAAAACCATATTTTTCCGGATAACCAAAATAACGAATGAGATTTGAAGGGACATTCGTTTTGTCGTTAGATACTTAAAAAAATTCATTATTTATCTCGAAGTTTGCGTAACGCCATTAGTCTAGTACATTACATTACATATACATACATATGTATTTTTTGGATATTTCACGCATATTTGCAAGCATACTTGCATGCATATGTATATGGTATAATGGTCAATGAGTATTTATAAATACTTACTCACTTACTTTCACATGTCTCCCGGTTTCTATAAATCGCATTTTATGCATTCATATACATATGTATATCCGACTGGAAATTATACAGACATACATTACTGTATGTATTTTTCAATGAAACGCTTTTTGAATAAATGTGTTTTATATACATCTCGTATGCGCGGCACCGAACTTCTCTTGTTGCAGTGCCTACTTTAATTGGAGCTTTCACTTGGAATCCGTCATTCTTCGGAAACTAACTGAATAACGATATGTTATCTAACGATTGTTTATCAAAAGAAATTTTTTAGGACTTGAGTAATACATTAGTAACTGCATTAACAAATTTAAAATAATTCTACAACTGTTTAAACTGAAAAAAAGTTATTTAATCGTTTATCCAATCCTAATTAAATACCACGTGAATATACAATAATGTGTAATTTAAAGTCGGATTCTTCTCTGTCGTAGGATGGAAAGACAAAGGAAAATCCTTGCGAACTCTCGATATATAATGACAAAATAATATTATTGCCGTATTAATGAAATCGAAAAGACGTCTACCCTATGGGTGTTTATAATAGTAAAAGTTTTTTTTGCAACTAATGTGAAAATATCCTTTTATGAGTCACTCGGCAGATGTGGGCGAAAGAAGGTGCAAGTACGGTACTGCATCGAGCACAAGCAAACTCGCTGCCTTTGCGGCCGGGTAGAAGGGAGGAGAAGGGTTGGTAAGGGAAGAGTGATGAAACGAGGAGGGGGGCGAGGGCGGAGAGGTTGTGAATAGCACGGGTAGGGATATCGGCCGTTGGCGGAGGAAGGTGTATGGTTGATCCTGGCCGCGCACGTCCTGAGGTGTAACAGAGACCGAGCCAGCGTTTCAACGAGCGAAAAGGAACAGAACATTGGAAGAGGGCACGGCAACGATGGCAGGGTGTACGTATGGCAACGTCGCGAAAGGCTTCACGGACGCCGAGCAATCCACCAACACACCGAGTATACGGAGAACGGCGGTGCAGAGAAGGAAAGAATCCCGTTTTACCGAGTTGAAGGAGATAGGGAAAACGAGTGGGGGGTCAAATACACTAGAGAATGAGAGATCTGCCGAGTCTTAAACAGGCTACGAAGTTTTCCACCGATCTCGAGATTTCAGAAAAACGTTTGACATATTCTAAATACGCTCGTGTACTTTGTATTGCTTTGTATATGCGCACAGGGTAGGAGCGAGATGCAGTTTCGTTCATCTTAGATCACGCGTTGCCACGCACGTCGCGTGTATACAACGTGCATTCGAATGCATCGTACATATACATTGTACACGTTACTTCTTTTTTTTTAAGGAAAGAAAACTAGTATTATCTCGTATTATCGCCAGTGAGCTTGATACGCGCAGTAATTGCAACGAAATATTGTACTTGCTCGTTGTTATTCTCGAGACCGTAATATGATTTATAAATATATATCGACTAAATGCGGAACACTGCAAAACGTTCCGTCGATCTTTAAGGCGAACTGAAATATGTCAGCAACCGTACAGCCAAGAATTTCGTTGAATTCCCTTAACAAATCTAACGCCTCCGAGACTGCATTTAAATTCAGCATTGTTTGTAGTATGTACAAAATGCCTGTAGAACGAAACTAAATTTAGCCGGAATACGTTTAAACTTGTACCCGTATAAACAAGCTGAACGGCAGCGCGTTACAATTATATTTACAAGTTTTGAGAAAGAAAAATATTCGAACGTTTCATCGTGGTGTAGAATCGAGTCGCGTTGCAAATTTTAAATTTTGGTTCAAGATGGACGGAATATGGTACTCGTAAAACCAGGCCCGGGCATTGGAGAGCGCAGGGGCGTAGACTGCACGGAAATTATTTCCTGTATCATTTCTTTATTGCCCTCGGTATTGCAACAGATTCAAACGCCACCGAATGGTACCCTCGACAGTTTACCTCGTTGACGGAACCGTACCGCGTGGCGGTATTTAGTATATCGCCAATCGATACGTTCCGCTTCTTGTCCCGCGAAATAATAACAGAAATGGAACCGTAAAACAATAACACTGATTACTCGATGGCGAAAGGGTGTGGCAGCGCCATTGAGTCGTTACACGCAGGAATAGAGCAAGTAGTGGGATAATACGTGCGATTGCGTGGGTCTGTCTGCGCGCACGCGTACATACACGCGGGCGTGTGTGCGTGCTTAAGCGAATGGGCGAAAAAGAAAGAAAGAAAGAGAGAACGGGTTGGACCGACGAGGAAAGGAACGGTTTCGAGTGCGAAAGAAATCGGCAAAGTAAGGAACGAGACGAGCGTACAAAAGAAGAAAGAAAAACGTTGCGGGAAGGAGAACGAGGGAGAAGGCGGTAGAAGTGGCGGAAACTCGGAGCGGTGGAGTGCGGATGGGGACAAGGATGAACCACCTTAAAGGGGATAGCATGAATCATAAGTAATCAATATTATACCTACGACCGATATAGAAAAATTTTGGCTGATATCTTCGAATCGTTTTATTTCATCATTTTTCTTTTTCGAGATTTCTCCTCTAGCACTTCGTACTAGTATTTATTAACAATACCGTTACCGAAACGATAGTCGGTCATCTTTAGTATGGAAAATATGTTAACTGAAATAAAACTATAGTTTTTGACTGTTTTGTTTCGAGATAAGAACCCATATATATTCTCTATTATATATAAACATTTCAAATGTCTTAGAACATTGTTAATTTATTGAACATATATAGATAGAATACGGACATGGAATTTCGCGACTTCGATCCTTCTCTTTAAATACGGAATTTGTATTTTATCGGTATGCCAAGTGCACTTTACTGTACTTTTGATATACTTAACGGTCATTGATGTATAAACTGAGTATACATGTGTTATCATATTTTGCAACCAGGCTATCAAAAAGTATTTTCGTGCATAGTGTTTTATAATCATGTATGTACATACATACGACCCGATGGTTATAGAAGATTATGCTCTTAATCACTATAGAGAAATTTATAAATTGAAATAGAATATAAACGAACGCGAAAACAAGAAAACTCTTCACCTTTAATTACAAATCTGAACATATCTCTACCTGTAAAAAAAGTTATGTGATATATTATTTCGTATCTTTACCGAATTGTATATTAAAATTAATGAAAATTAAAAGAGAAAGCATGTTAAAAACACTTTTGTGTTACATCATTATGGACGCTGCGTCAGTACCGTTATCTCTTTTTTTCGTCACGTTCTAACAACGCAAGCTTACTGCGTCCGAGATGTCACCAAACGGACAGTAAAGTAAGTTCACCTTTGATCGTTAGAATTTCAAGTACGTTTCATGATATTTACGCATTTTAAATAAATTTTTGTTATATCAAATGAACTAGACAAATAAAACAGTGGAGTATATTACAAGGAGTGAATACTGTGTTGAATAAAAAAACTTATAAAATAAATGACACGTGTTTTCTAATATTTATTTATTGACGCTTAATTATAGAAGATATTATTATAACATAATTATACACCTATATAAATTTACAATTGGCATTACTTAACAGTCTACAATTTTAATACATAATACATTAAGTAGACAAATTGATTTTTTCATCAAATCTTAGTGGTTTACTCGAATGCAACAGACCAAACATCTCAGCCATTATATTAATAGCAGCCACATCTTTTGCCTCTGCAATAGTCTGTCCAAAACCTGAAAATATAATTTTTGTTATCATTCGATGAACTTTAAGATATAAACATAAAACGTTTCTTTAATTACCTGATCCCAAGTATTCTTTATTCGCATAAATTCCGATATGATAAGCTGACAATATAGTGTTCTTGCCAGCTTGCCCAATGAGTCTTGCTTCTATAGACGTTTTCCTTTCCGAGGAAATGATATCGTTCAACATTTCAAACGGTTTAGCTGGGGTCCATATTTCGGTTAAATCTTTCTCTGCCAATCCAGCTATTAAAAAGTCTTGCACGAAAACAGCTGCGTGATCAGCATTAACACTTTCAGCAAGTGCTCCTACGAGTGCTGTGAATGTACTTGCCATTGTTTCTCGAGCCACAGGATGTTCCTAAATAAGATATAACAAAACTATAAATTTGCAGTCAAGAAAAGTTTATTAGAGAATCTAAAAGAAATACGAACACCAGTTAAAATAATGTCTTTCGTTCCAATATGCTGGGATGCTTTAGCTAACATTTCTTCAGACATAAGATAATCAGAAATTGCTCTGAAACGTAAATCATATTTATTTGTGAATATAAAAAGTAGAATTATAGAAATTAAGGAATATACAGTTTATACATACATGACACCTTCTTCTGGAAGGCGTGGCAAACATTTGTTTAAATACTTTTTTATTGCGTCTAAAGTTATTTGCCTTCCTTTCTTAATAAATTTTTCATTGTCCTGTATATTAACTGCTGGGTCTTTTATTCCCATTTTTTCTTGTTGTTTCATCTCTTCGACAGCATATGATTTATGAACAAATGCTTCATTCAACTTCTCTGTATCAAACTTTTCTGAAAGTCTACAATTAAATGCATAGATTTCTGCACTTCTATTCCAGTCAATGAAACTGCTACGTTTTGGTTCTGGTTGTGGTGGTAACTTCTTCTTCTTTTTGTGTGTTAGCTCCATTTGTGTCCGAGATATCCATCGATGGATGTATCTGCAGTCTAGATTAATAATTAAAAAATTATATTCATTCATCAAAAGCAATTGCAATTTTTGTAGCCACATTCACCTTCGAAATTTATGCTTTTCACATTTGCAAGTGTTTTTAAACACGGTCGTAACCTATTCATGGTTCTTATGTTAGAAGAAAGTTCTATTAAATTGTCAATTCTATTTGTAAGAAGTACGGTTTAATATAACATCAAAAATACAACAATCACGCACTTTACCAGATATATTATTTATAATAAATATATCGCTAATAACAATCTATTGACGAAAGATTCAACAAGTACAAAATAGAGATGGCGTTCAGAATCACTCATCGTGATTTTTCGCGGTGATCACTGTAGAAGGCTCTGTTTGAGCCCAATAGGTCCTGCCCTCAGTAAGATACCGCGTAATTTTGAATTTGCTTATTCGTTTTGATCATGGATGTTCAACATGTGAATTGTACATACATTAATTGATTTGAAGATGATCTTGTCGAATTTCAACTATTATACTTTGAAACTTTCTCGGAACAACTGAGTGCCATCCATAAAGAATGTGAATGTGTCGAAATTATATGGTCGAAATAAAATTCAAATATATATTGATAAGATATTCGATGTGGACGATCAATTGAATCAAACTTCAAATTGCAAATTGATAGATGTAAACATAAAACAGATTTTACTATAATAATGGAGTTTGTTAATAAATAACGGCGCCGCGTGTTACGTTCGATATGAATGACAAAAAAATTTCGATGCCGCGAAAACGAAGAATTTTTAGTAGGAATCGCACTTCTCCTTGAGGTCGATTGGACTAGACAGATTAACCACCGAGTGGCATGCGTTAGAAAATGGTAAAACGAGTTTTAAAATGAGTGAGAATAAGCTCGATTATTCGGCGAGTTCGCGCGAGACCGGAATTTATACCACTTCGTCGAGAACCAGTTCCGTTTCCGAGGTAAAAGCAAAATTTTGTGCATTGTTCCTGAACTGTTTCCGAGGACGGAAAAAGGATTCATTGGAGGAAATTCGTGAGAACGACGGAACCAGGGAATACGATTACGTCGTTGAGAAACTCGTCGTGAAGCGCGTGCCCTTCCTACTTTTCTCGATACCGAAACACCCGTCCGAATCGAAGAACAATTCTGAGAGCAAGAGCGACCCTAGCAATGAAACTTCGCAATTCTTGATAAAGCCGAACCCTGTCCAGCCTGTCCTGTCCGAAACTCAGTCGTTGCTATATTATTCCAACAAATTCAATCAGCATACTCCTCTAGGTATTCGGAATAAATATTTGCATTATAACAAAAATGCAGCTGTACTGAATAAGAGAAGTAGAAACCGCGCATTATCCGATGATTATCATGCTAGAATGACCGAATTGATGAACATTATGAGTAGCTTGCATCCGGATTTAAAAGAAGATGAGAGACCACCCAAGGACCCTTGCCCTTTGACGATGCCAAAAAGCAATAGCATTCCGTCTGCAAAGATCTCCCTTAAAGAATTTTTGTACAGAAGTAACGATAATCAGAACCATAAAGTGTTCAAATCTCAACTTTTCGTAAAAGGTTTAAATTTTGTTTATTCAGATTTTTTGCACAAAACTCTACAATTTATAATATAACATTTAATTGTACACGTTTTCAGAACCTGAAAACGAGAATTCGCTCGAAACGAAGTCCAATAATAACCAAAACGTTTATAAATTGAATCAATTAGCGTATACGAATTTCGATAATTTTAAAATACGAGAGGCCAGTGCCCAATCTGCTCAAAAACTGTCTTGCAATTTCACGGACTATCCGAAAACGATTAAAGGCACAAATCAAATACAAATTGAAGACAATGATTGTATTCATAACAACCACGAATCTAATGTATTATCAGAAAATATTTCAGACACTAATCCATCAAGTACAATAATAAGATGGAATATCATTGTAAAATATTCTAAATTCGAACCAAATACTACTGAAACGCCTCAGACTATAAGGAACTATTTTACTATAACTTAATGTTCCATTCATAAAACGATATTCAAATTTTATTCTAAAATTGAATATATCTTTTTACAATTGTTTTATAGTGAAGATTTATATTCTTTTTTCTCTGAACGTATATAAAATTTTTATCGTTAATAAACACTTGTATATACAATAATATGAAATAAATATTCTGGAAAAACGTATCTACTCAAACTAAAAGTGAATGGAATGTTTAAAACATAAGAACATAGAGCAATGACATGTATACCAGATATTTTAATTGATAGATTTAATATGTACGGAGCACTTATTTACAAATAATAAATCTCTCTTATCGCTACACACCAGATTGACCTAAAAACTTAATAAGTTCGATACAATAATCCTAAAAATGTACAACAAAGAAACAATCGTTAAGTAAGTTGTATAAACATTGCTTATTATCATTCTACTCGGCTGTCAAGAGATTCTACAAGCAGATGATGTAAAAATAAATCGAAAGAAAGAGTAACATTTTCTCGCTTAAGGCCCAGTTTTCGAGATAATTATGGTAGAAAATTCTGTTGAACTACCTCTCCAATTACTTATACATTGCACACTTTTTTTCGATTACACTTTCATAGTCATTGCCGTGTATTACGTTTTGTCTTCTGTCGCACGATATATTTTCTCAACGTTTAGTCTGTTTCTATCAGTAGAACTGTGACAATGATTGCCTGCAGCCGTGAATCATCAGAGTTGCAGATAACCGATTCAATCTTCAATTCAAATGAACACAATTTAATAATGAACGTTTTTTAATTCAAAATTGACTAATTATGAATTAGAATTTAATCATTGAAATTTCTTTTAATTAGAAATTGAAATTTTATTCATAATTCTTAATTTTACAATTTTTAATGAAAACTTAAATAATTTAAATAAATAAATAAATTTTAATTCATAATTAGGAGATACCTTAATTAAAGATTAAAGTTTAATTCTTAATTCGAAGACATTTCATTAACGATTGACTTTCAATTATCAATTATAAATAATTCGAATTAAGGACTGAATTTTAATTCTTAATTATAGAACATTCCAATTATCGATTAAAATCTAATCGCTAATTTTTAATGCGACAATTAAAAAATCTGCATCCCTGTCGTGAGCACATAAATATAGTATATTTGTTAATTATTATTACACATTTAGACATTTGGAGATAATTTAATATACGTGTATTCCACAGAACTTTCGAACAAGATCTTTTTGAAAATTGAGCTTCAAACGAAAAAAATGTTACTCCATTCTTTCGACTTATTTTTACGTGTAAAATCAGCCTCCGCTTGAATACACCCCGTATATTACATACATATCGTTCCAATGATACAAAGCGTGAGCAAATGTCAGAATTATAAGTTTTTCTGTTTAACGAAGGTATATTTATATATATCATAATAATGTACATATAAAATCGCGTTGCATGAACGACTTGGCTGCACCAATTATAAAAAAGTGCAACTCTTTTATTTGTAGTTCTACGTGAAATAAGATATTGCTACCATTTCAGAAAAAATCCAAATATACTGGGCAGCATTGATAAGGAATTAGATTGGAAAATAACTTCCTAACTAGCACTAACTACTTTCAGATTTGCTGATAATCTTTTGGAAAGTATCTGAGATATTTAGGTATCGCACGATGAGGCATTGGAATAATACAAAACTTGAACGAACGTATCTTTTCCTTACAATGAAATAATGGTAAACTTGAGTAATATAGTATAAAAAAATATTGTCAATAAAATCAGTTATGTTTAAATTATTAATACGTTTTACATGCATTAGTTTCTCTTTATAATATAAAATATATTTGATTAGTCAAATAATTCCTTTTCTATTAAACATTTAGTGAACATAAGAAAAATAAGTTCTTCTTTTAGAAGCATTGAAGTCTGTTAAAGATTGAATACACAGGAATATGAATGGGATACATCAAGTCTTTCGTTTGTTTACATCTCTTTTTACTTTAATAATGCACATCACGAATATGTTTCTTTCTGTAAATAAATTATTATAATAAAAATTTGTTATACAGTCTTGTGTCCACGATTCTACATTGCTCCACTACCTCTTGCTTCAAATAATGTGCATTATTTATGCGTGAAACATAAAAAAGACAAAAGAATTTGCGAGACCTGTTGCAATTTGTTGGAAATAATTTAAATAATACATTAAACCACTTTAAATTAAAAAACGTTGTTCTCGTTGTTAAAAATGCGCCAATAGCAACGGATAATACTTAATTATAAAAAATATCGGTTAGGATTCCATTACCTTATATATTTACATTCAAATAGTCTAAATAAACTATTTTCTTTAGTTTTTTAAAATATTTTTTAGGATCCGTAGAATCCGTGAAATAAAAATTTGCGTTCGAATATAGTTTTTTTTTACTTTCCTTAAAAAGAAAAATACAAATTAATCGAAGCGGAAACCATAGAACACATGCAATATACTCCACGAAATAAGTTAACATAAATTTGTAAGTGTTACTAGCAAAATAAAACGATTTCTTTTTCATCTTTCAGATGATTAACATCGATCTCATTTATGAAGTGTACATCTTCTTTCGGAGGGTATATTTCAATTTGTAAAATATTTTGCACATAAAACATATTATTAATTTACAATGAACAATTTACAAAAAATCTTTGACGCAATTATAATATAAAGTTTCGTTTTATGTGGATGCTGCGTGTGCTTTCCATTCATTCTCTTAAACAGGACAATTTTTGAATGGTACAATTTCTATAGTTTTAAACTGACCTGTGTTTTTCATCTTTAACAGTAGTAGTAATTACAGCGTCGGTTTTTACAATTAACTCTTTATCCTGTACATGTAAATCACTGTTACTTGGTTCTTTTGATAGACAAGCATTCGCATTTTGTATCACAGTCTTAGATTCAGAGGTAAGAACATTGGATGATTCGAAGAGATGAGACAATGTTTTATTCTTTTCCAAAACATCCTGCCGAAGATTGAACATGATAGCATTACCAGACTGAAAGAATAAATAAAATTCGTTTATTCGTTATCTCAGTTGTAGTTTGTACTTGACTGCGAATTTTTATGCAACTTCTTAGTACATCATCCCTTTAGCAAAATCTATGCAGACCGACAGCAAGTGGCGATAGAGAGCTGTTTCCAAATCCGTAACTATCTGTGTCCAGGTTTAGCTTTCATTAAAGCAGTGTCTGATTAGAATTTTGAAGCAGCAGACTTACGTGTTTCATAAGTGTATCAAACTCCGCAATTTATTTGATTCACTAGACTGTGGAAGTTATGCATTTGTAGCACAATGAAGTATGTAAAAAACATAAAACATACGCGCATAAAGTATCAACAGCAAAATGCATAGCACGATGCTCAAGGGATTGAAGGATATTCTTACTACATATCATTTCTTAAATTGATACCCTACAAGTTTTATTTTGTATAAAAATTCTTAGTCTAGTTATAATATCTTGAACGAGTACACCTGTTACCTTTATATTGGATGTGATAGATTCTGTATGAGATGAGTTTGTTGTAGATATCATAGTTACAGCTTGATCTCCGTTATTTAATGTAATATGGCGCGGCACCACACTAATAGCAGCATTATGTTGGCTCGTAACGCACAAGCTTTTTCCACCCATTATGACTTTTCCTAATACTTCCTGAGATATATTAAAATATAAGTACGTTACGTTTACATTTAAAAGAAGAAGTTATACTACTTTGTTGATTAAATATTAATGTACCTTGCCTGCATGAGAAAGAGTTAGACCTTTAGTCTGACCCTTTTGTATAACGATCACGTTCGTTTTCGATCCTAATTTCGCATCGGGATGGGGAGATATATTTACAGTTTTATTAGAATTCAATGTAACACCCTGAAACATCACAAATACTATATCTTCGGATCAAAATTTCGGACGATAACTTATCAAGTTCGGTCGTATATTTAATCTCGATTACCATTTTGGCAGTGGTTTGATTATTGAGCGTTGTAGGTAGTTTTTTACAAGTTAACGTTGTGATTTGCTTGGCCTGAGGCGGCCCTGGCCCGTTCGATACTGTTGTAACAGGACACACGGCCATCAGCCGATGTGAATTACCTAAGAATTAATTGAAAAATAGATTACTCTGATGTACTATCATCTGTGAACCAGGAGTTGAAACAGTTATTTTCGGAACCTTTTCAATCCCCCCCCCCCCATGGACTGACAAGAATCTGAGTGAATGCTTACTTGAGGTAACAGTTTTAGATATCGGCGGTTTCACGCTTGGATGTATTACTGACACAACGCGTTTCACGTTACTTGTAACTGAACTGAGATCTTCCGAACTTGATGCTATTGGGGAACTGTCCGACGCAGGTGATACTGTTTTAGGATCTGAGAGAATAAAACAATATTAGTACAATTTAAAAATATCGCATTTCTCATTTGTCATGACCAAATTGCGAACTTTTATGCATTCACAAAAGACATGAATATGCTGAATTTCTAACAGTGTATTGAATATGAGTAAATACTGGAAGTAAAACGGACGTTATGACATTTAATTCATAAGTGTAACCATATCGAAATTTCATTTTTCTGTTCTCTCTTCTAAATATTTTATTTTGCATTTATAATACTAAAATATTTAAAATATCAGTTTAAAAAAATCTTGTGTAACAATTTTTTTATCACTTGTGTACTCAAATATGCGTTCAATGCAATCTTTTTATTATTGTACACATTCAGTTTTTTTTATAAATGCATTAAATTCGCAGTTTAGTCATACAATCCAATGTGAATAATAAATGATTGATATATCGTTAAAAGAAGTAATTTCGTACTTGAACTATCTTGTACACATGCATCCTCTGTATCAGACTGTAAATTATTTTCTGGCAAGCTACCAGACGTCAGAATCGCCGGTCCTGCTTTCGCGTTAATCTTGCTTTGCGCCGTGATTATTCTTCCCGTAGTTGTGGCGATTCCCGTTGTAATTATGGGTATCACTGCGTTCACATTACTAGATGGAATTACTGAGTGATTACTGGCACTTTCTTGTACTTGTGATTCTATAGATTCTGCGTTTGAGATGGCAATTACTTGGTACAATGTACGATAAAAAGTAATATTATATTAAATTACAATTAATAATAATTACCTGTTGTATTTTCTTCACAATTTACATTCAACGGTATTATTGTAACGTTGTGATGTGGCAACGAATTTTCAGGAATTCGAGATGGATGAATAGTATTTCCTAATGTTACATTATCACTGGTATCATGATAATCAATTCCTGGAGGACTTGAAGACATTACTAAAACCTACATTGTGTCATATTCATTAGTTATATTTTAATTGTACTCATATTAAACATAAAAGTGTACATTAATGTAAGATTGATCATGCATGCTTGTTAAATTTGCACTTGCGTATGTGCTTAGCTCGAAGATAGCATAAGATTGCTTCTTTTTTCAATTACCTTGTTCGGTTGTGTTGACGAGAGAGGGGAGGAAGGTTTACGCTTTTCAGAAACGGTACATCTTTCGCTAACCTCAGGGGTATTGCTTGAATTGTTGATTTCCTTATTCCTATCCGACTCTATGACCTATAACACATTATATCAAATAACTAAGAGAAACAGAACACGTACGATCATTGAAATTACCTCATCGCTTAATTTATCTTCATTAGGCTCGAACTCGTAATTGCTAAACGAATTTTCTTGTACTTTTAACTTCATGGGAGATTCGTTGATAATATCTGGAGGAGCAAACATAAAAAAACGTGTAAACAGAATTTTCTATTTCGAATTATGTTGAGAAAATTGTCGATTTCCTTCAGTACGCTAAACTCACAGCTCTATATACTCAGAGACAATTTTACAAAGACTAAAACCACACATTTACCAAAATAGATAATATTTTTCCTTAAAACCTTTTGCATCCTCTGCTTTCTCATGAACGGGACGATTCCTTTTGTTCGCCACTGCTGTTGTGAGGGACAAGCTATTTGCTAACGTCGTGAACGCCGATCGACCCTTTAATCTAGGTAATAGTGGAATTGTACGGCGGCCTTCGATGCTCCAATCAGTGCCAGTATTTGGACCACTTAATCTGTAACAGATGATTAAGATTTAATTGGATTTAGGCTAGAGATTCGAAGAAATCTTTCTATTTAACAATTTCTTACTGTTCAGCTATCGTTGCTAATTTTTCATCATTAACGGCTCTTCTCACTTCAGCACGATGTCTCTCATTAGAAATATGTAAAACTTTAGCAAGTTCCTGTAGCAGTTTTTGTTTCTCATTAGTAAAAGGACCTTGAGCACGTAAGACAGATACCATGTTCCCATATGCTTCAAGTTCTGTAACAAGGAAATCAATTTCAATGTAGAAAATATATGATTATATATTTGAACATTGAATTGACCTGGGGATCTGTTACAATAACTTTAATATTACAGCAAACATTCTCTTGCTAATTAAAACAATTTACCATAGAGTTAACGAATTTCTGTCTGTTATTTTAGTAAAATCTTTCATCATTGTATCTCATCTCTGTATTCCAACATAAGAATGAAATTTAACAAGATTTATTGATCGCTAAGTTTGGACACATGCAAAGACATTGTAGAACATGGTAGAACGAAAGTTGAAACGTAATTGGTCTCATACGTGAAACGGATTATTTCGAACTACTGTACGAGCGAAACAGGCACGAATAGATAATTATAAATAAGAAAAACATGTTACATTATAATAATGTTATTTAATGAGAAACAGGTACATTTTCATACAACACTAATGGATATTAGTACATTCATAAATAATAGCGATAATCGAATACAGTTCTATGGATTTCCATCCGACGTATTTCAATGATACCGATCACGGTGATCGCAACGTGTTCAACACTCGTTTTCAAATCAAAATATACATCTGACTGTCCTTAATTAGATTATCTACTGAAAAAAGTCGAATATTACCGAGGCGAGAAAACAATTATACGAGGACATAACCTTACCCAAACATCGTAAACATTTTCTGCATTCATCGCGGGTCATCGTCTCGTGTCTCGCCGGCCACATGATTGCATAATTTGACTGTTATAATAAATACGAAAAAATTCGATAACCGTTTGTACACTTTTCCCACATTTTCGACGTTTCGTTGACAGTATGCTAAGTTGTAGATGAAGTTGCCGAATTATTTTTATTGCAACTATACCATACACTGGTTTTCGTCGTACGTCGTAGCGTTGGTATTATGGACTTGCGTCTAGGAGTTCAAAATATGCCAGAGTCCGAAAGAACCAATATTGCATTTGTTTTTAATAATTTAGTTCATTTTTTACAATACGTTTTCTTATTGCCCTTTTAATAGCTGTTCACTTCGAGACTGTTATCTATATTTTACCAGATTCTATACACATGAACATTGCTGCTTCTATATAGCCCCAAACGTAAATAATCGTGTCAAATTTAATGATAGTTGTTGTTTTCAACAAATAAACATAGCACAAGTGAATAAATCTACAGTTAAACGCAGTGATAGAAATAAAAAGTAGTAAATTATTTGTTATATTAAAAGAGACGATTATATGTTGCATAACCCTGAAGTGTTGTCAAAGTTGGTCAAAGTTTTTGATTATTATACAAATCTCGCGAAATAAAAGTTTCTAATTATAACTAATGTAGCATTATTTTATTAATATCGTTATTTGCATTCATTGAAAAACATTCTAAATGTTGATTTTTATTTCACTGTAATCTTGACAGTAAATATAGTTCATATTCGTCTATTAATTTTGAAATTTCGCGCTTTAAATATTTAACTTCCTGTTTAGGTGCAGTTTTATATAACTTATATGTTGTCCAATTAGTCCTTGGCGGGAATGGCGGGTTAAGTCATTAATTGTGCTTAGCAAACAATGCTTTTTACAAAAATTGGAGGCCTAAATGTTAACTACTAATAAGATTGTGTGCACTTTTCCTTTGGGTCCAATACTTAGGTCATAGTTCAGGAGTAATCGTCGTCAGTATGCAATTGGCATACTCATTAAGATCTTTAGATAGAATAGTAGTTTATGGCTCTTATTTTACATTTTGCGTAAAATCACAAGTTTATAAATATAGTTTATAAATATTCCGGTTGTTTTTACATTTCATTGGGTTCGTTGCATGATTACGAAATTGCGAAAAATCATATATGAATAAATAATGTAAATTACCTGTTCAGGTGCAGTGAATCATAATTACAAAAAATTTTAGTAATTGAACTGACTGAATCGCGAGTGTAACTCGAAGTTGCCTTTAAAACATTACACTCGACAGAATATTTATGAGCATTCTTGTTTCGATTTTTCATACTTCTGGAAGAAAAGTAAGAAACTCGGTTTCGTAGAAAAATGATTCGCAGTTCTAAGTTCGGTTGCACGTTCGCGGGAGAGATCACAGAAGTTGCACATTCACCTGCCAATGTAGCTGACTGAAAGTCGTCAAATACCTTTGCACATTACCTGGAAACGTGAAATATTCCCGGCTATTATCACGTAATTATAAGAATATCAGCGTTGAGCGTCGTTAGCCGCGGCCAGTATTGGAATATAGGCGAATGTCGAGTGCACAGCGCTCAAAATCTACTTGAAAGAGTATAGTTTTATTATACTATTACAACTTTAACTATTATAATATTTAAGCCACTGTATAAAGTAATTCCAATTTACTTATAGCATTATAGTTTAAACTAGTTGTCGATATTTGATTTTTCAGAAATAAATAAGATAAAGAATTTTTCACAACTCCTTAATCTTTCCTTCAAATGTCTTTAACGGCAAATGTCTTTAACGATTATTTTAAATTGATTTTATCGTAACTCGAGTGAATCGAACGTAGAACATATTATTTTTATTTGACATTTTATTTTAACGGAAATTGTTCCCGCGTAAACCGGTAGAAAGCGCCAACCGGCAACGATCATTGGTTAGGAAATTGAATTTATCAAAAGCCGGTGCACTGCGTTGTTTCGAGATTCCTTTGCGGAGGATTTAATATATTTTCAAATTGGTGATACAACAAGTTTTTAACGTTAACAATCATGGAACTCACAGATGACAATTTGATGACGCTTAGCGAATATCTGAAGCATACACTTAGCCCAGATGTAAATATTAGACGACCAGGTGAATATAACCTATACTTCTAATGACTGTTCTTCTTTGGAAAATTGCAAAGTATTTTAAATAATCGGCGAACACGCATTGGAGTTTGTTTATAAAAATAATACATGATTGGAAATTTCATTGATCGAGCAAACCCGATCACGATTCACCATTCAATAGCTCGAATTTTAAAGAGAATTTCTCATCTCACTATCAACAAGTACTTTGCTCAATTTTTTTTTTCAACTATTTAACAAACGGAGTTAACTTGCAGCTGATAAAATGATTTTAAACGCAGATATGTATTATCAATCGAAACTCATCTGAACAAGCGATCATCTCCATTTTAATTACTTTTATTATTC
>NW_017133727.1:1081970-1109685 GCF_001652005.2 Ceratina calcarata | reverse complement strand
AGCTGAGAAGTTTTTAGAATCAGTTGAAGTGAACCAGAATTATCCATTGCTTCTTTTACATCTCGTGGACAAGTCTGAAGTCAATATAACCATCAGAATTGCTGGTGCAGTTGCATTCAAAAATTATGTGAAACGTAACTGGAAAGTGGTAATTATTTACATTAAGTGTTGCATGCTTCTATCAATTCATTGAACTGACTGTGACGTAATTCATTTTTTATCTAGGAAGAAGATTCCGTAGATCGTATTCACGTGCAGGACAGGGAAACCATAAAGAAATTAATTGTTAATTTAATGTTACATTCTCCAGACTCCATTCAAAAACAGTTATCTGATGCTGTTTCAATCATTGGAAAGTATGATTTTCCAAATAAGTGGCCAGAGCTTATAGACCAAATGGTTGAGAAATTTGGTACAGGAGACTTTCATATTATTAATGGTGTCTTGCATACTGCGCATTCACTATTTAGAAGATACAGATACGAGTTTAAAAGTCAAAGCCTGTGGACTGAGATCAAATTTGTATTGGACGGATTTGCGAAGCCGCTAACAGAGTTGTTCGTTGTAAGAATATTATTATGAGAGTTTATCAGTTAAGCTTGTTCTGGTTATAAGTTGAAACAGTGATACATGTTTAAAATTCTCCAAATAAATAATTATTACTTTATTAAAGTCACATATAAAATTTGAAGGAAATTAAGAAGCTCGTTTCCGAGTTATGTCAATCTGAAATTAACACGTGTTCTCATGAAATTTAATGAAATGTAGCTACATTGCTGCATTAAATCGAAAAAGAACTAAAAACAAAACAGTGTCAAGATTTAAAAATTCTTTTACAATAATTAATTATACTAGGAATATATTTCGTCGATAATATTTAGAGAATGATATAAGAAATATTGTTATCAATACACAATTAATTCACGAGTGACATACGCAAAATCCCTGAAACAGTTGAAAATGAGATAATAGTAAAATTAAAATAAGAGGAGGATACTAGTTAAACGATCTTAATAATTACTTTATCATATATCAATTAAAATACACCTTTTAGGGCGAATAGTTATGTAGCAAAAGTAGAAAATACACTGTAATTGGAACATATAACTTTTTGAGAACATTGTATAGTCAGAAGAACCTTAAACATTACTTTTTGTCATCAGTACAATTTTTCATTCTCCTGTAGGCTACAATGAATTTAACGGAAGTACATGCGAACAACGTTGATGCATTGAAAGTTATTTACAGTTCTTTGGTAATTCTATCGAAAGTGTTCTTCTCCCTCAATTACCAAGTAAGTAAAACATTTATTACAACAAAACTCTGTTCTGAAACTGTACATATTTTGTTTGCAGGACTTACCAGAGTTCTTCGAGGATAATATGGCTACGTGGATGAGGAATTTTCATATTTTATTGAACACTAACGTTCCTTCCCTGCAGTCTACCGTACTGTTACACAAAACTTTATTATTAATTTCCTCTTAATAATCTATATTACAATCGTCTTACGTGTGTACAGGACGAGGAAGAAGCGGGAGTAATCGAACAATTAAAGTCACAGGTCTGTGACAATATTGGCCTTTACGCTCAGAAATACGACGAAGAGTTTCAACCGTATCTACCCGAATTCGTAACCGCGGTTTGGAATTTACTGACGTCTACGGGCCAGCAACCGAAATACGATACAGTATGTACATTCAATATATTCAGATCTTATTTCAAGCAGACCTTACAACCGCGCTGATAACACGCTGTATTTCGTTTTTTACAGTTAGTTTCAAACGCTTTGCAATTTTTAGCAACGGTTGCCGACCGTGCTCAATACAGACACTTGTTCGAGGATCCAACTACTCTAGGTAGTATCTGCGAGAAAGTTATAATACCTAATATGGAATTCCGAGGTAATTATTATTAGCAATGATACGTTTAAATTGCGTGCAAGTGTACCAATCTGCGATTAATGTTGCTGATACTCGATAGAATCGGATAATGAATTGTTTGAGGATAATCCGGAGGAATATATCCGACGGGATATCGAGGGTAGCGACGTCGATACGAGAAGACGCGCCGCTTGCGATTTAGTCAAAGTGCTCTCGAAATATTTTGAAGCGAAGATAATGGAAATTTTTGGTGCCTACATACAGGTAAACAAATAAAAACAGTATAATCACGGTGAATATCCGAAGCGTATAATCATTTACATATCGTTAGGTCATGTTACAAACGTATGCCGAGAATCCTGCAGATAATTGGCGGAGCAAAGACGCTGCTATTTATTTGGTCACCAGTAGCGCGAGCAAAGCTCAGACGCAGAAACACGGTGTCACACAGAGTAGCGAGCTCGTCCCATTGCCGCAATTCGCGATGCAGCATATCGAGCCGGAATTAGTTAAACCAAACGGTATAAAAAATTCACGAGATAAACTTGCATTTTATATTGGGTCAATGCAAAAGTACTTGCCTGATTTGAAATAAGATATTATTTAAGATATCTTTTACATTTTATGGTAAAAGTTTTGTATGGAGTCATCCCTATTTACTATTTTTTTTAACGAGCAGGTGGATTGATTTTTTGTAATTAATATTTATTGCTAATTTCCATATAATAATAAAACAATGATGAAACATACATCTATGCCGAAATACGATGATATCCAATCCGCCTCTGAAAATCAGACATGGACTTTTCCATTGACCTAGTATTTCCAAAAAAATACTATAGATTAAAATATGTCATACGTTTCAGTGAACGAATTCCCTGTGCTGAAAGCTGATGCGATTAAATTTATAATGACGTTCAGATCAGTATTACCGAGGGAAATGATAGTTGGCAGTTTACCGCAGTTGATCAGACACTTAAGTGCCTCAAATATAGTTGTGCACACTTACGCTGCTTGTGCGATCGAGAAAATATTTGCAATGAAAGGACCAGACAATTTAGCTTTGTAAGCAAATTAATTACCCTCTTAAATAGTTACAATTTTATTACGATATTCGTAATTATGTTCGTTTGCAGAGTGAAAGGAAATGATTTATCACCGTTGACAGCGGATCTGTTGAAAGGACTATTCGCGTGTTTAAACATACCAGGCTCGGAGGAGAACGAATACGTGATGAAAGCCGTTATGAGAAGTTTTGGTACCTTGCAAGAGATAATTGTGCCATTTTTAGCAGATCTGTTGCCGAAGCTCACGGAGAAACTTGCTATTATATCTAAAAATCCAAGTCGCCCCAACTTCAATCATTACCTCTTCGAAACGTTCGCTTTATCGATTAAGTAAGTACTTCGACTCATGTAAGAATAATAAAATGCACGAATCGGTAACGAGAGTTAAGTATATAAATATGTGATTTTAGAATTGTTTGTAAAACGCACAAAGTCGCGGTTTCATCGTTTGAAGAAACTTTGTTCCCAATTTTCCAAGAGATTTTACAGCAGGATGTTTCAGGTAAGATGTTTCATTCAAAAATCATATCGCAAGTGTTTTAATCTATACATTTCGTTACAGAATTTCTTCCATACGTCTTTCAAATTCTCGCTTTGCTCTTGGAATTACGAACTCAGGAAATACCGGAAGCGTATTTGGCCTTGTTCCCTTGCCTGTTGTCATCCGTATTATTCGAACGACAAGCTAACATTCATCCGTTAAATCGACTGTTAAGAGCGTTCATTAGTCACGGTGCACAGCATATAGTAGCTCAAGATAAATTGAATGGTCTGCTAGGTGTATTCCAGAAACTTATTGCTTCCAAAGTGAACGATCAAGAAGGTTTCCTATTGTTGCAAAGTATCATTGAACATTTTGCACCGTAAGTAGAGTTTTCTGATACGAATTTCTTTGTTAACATGTCCACTAATAGGAGAACATTTTCAGGAATATATTGGAGCCGTACATGAAACAAATTTTCGTATTACTTTTTCAACGTCTTTCATCGTCGAAAACGACGAAATTTGTAAAGGGTCTAATCGTGTTCTTCGCGTACTACATCATTAGATACGGTTCAAATAGTTTAGTTACAATTGTAGATCAAATACAGTCTAGGTGAGTTGGTTGTTCAGAAACGTTATAGAAATAATCGCAAATTAAATATGATATATACACACATGTGTGTGTGTGAATATGTTATCATTTTATTTGCAGGATGTTTGGTATGGTCGTGGAACGCGTATTAATAGCAGATCTGAAAAAGGTGTCTGGTGACATCGAGCGAAAAGTAACAGCTGTCGGAATGTCGAATTTGTTGATCGATTGTCCGGCGCTGCTTGAAAAGCCGTACAATACGTATTATCCTAGTTTGTTGGCGACGTTAGTAGAATTTTTTGAATTACCGCAGGATCAGACTACGATACCCGAGGATAGCATTATTTTTCCCGAACCCGAAGACGCGCCCGGTTACCAAGTCGGATACAGTCAGCTGCTTTGCGCGAAGAACCCTACGAAGGATCCTTTGGAAGGTACCATCAGTAGCTAAATGATTTTCGTAAGAAGTAATTAAGGGGCAATCCACCATTTTTTTAGAATTTTTTATGGGAATGTACAGGGTGTTGGACTACAGGTAATAAAAATTTTAAACGGTGATTTTAGAAGTTAAAATATAATAAAAATGAAGAATAAAAAATTACGCTTATAATTAAAAAATGGAGCCTCAGGCGCAATTTTCTATTCTTAACATTTGCCTTATTTTGACTTCTAAAAATACTTATTAAAATGTTTCTCATCAGTAGCCGAATATCCTGTAATGAGCGCAACACAAAATCTTTATTATACATGCAGCTAGCCAAAACAATTCTCCCATTTAGTGTCTTTCTAAATTTAATTTAAATGATTTTTATTAGAATTCCTGTAATGAAACTTGAAACGTAAGAATTTTTCTTCGCGTCGACCAAAGTGACGGGATACAAAAGTGCTTCGTGATTGCGTTATAAATAATAACGTTATTGCTTTCTAAGGGTCTAGCCATATTTCTAGGATATCTACCTTTAATTTGAGTCGTGTTTCGATGCGAAGTGTCCTGTAACTATCGTTCTGGGTAGCTGTAGATAGTTTTAGGTGTTTCTCACGCTATTTTTCCGCTAGAGTGGCTCTACCCCTTGATACTATATACATATATTCTTATCTTAATAAATGTTTGTATTGAATCGCACAGCTATCGGCGATGTGCGTTTGCATTTGGCACAAGGTCTGGCAAGATTATCACCGAGACAACTGCTGAGTATCCTAGACCAAATCCCGGAACCAAACGCAAACCATTTGAGGAGCTACCTGCAAACGGTCGGCATTACTGTTGCATAATACGAGCTAGACGTCCGAGATAGACTGAAAGTTCACCTGATAGCTCGGAAAATAAATAACATTGAATTAAACAAATTGTAACGAGAGCGAACGAAGTTGTTTTCCAGTACTCTTGTGTTTAGAAGAACGTGTAACGAGACTGAATATTGTACGTTTACCTGTCGTGTAATTGATTATCTCATTTATTATTAATACTTTTTATGCGATAAAATCGTATCAGAGTCTGCGACTCAGGGATTAACAAGTAGAAAAAATGGAAAACGAAAAAAAGATTGTAGCAAAAAAGTAATTAACGAACATGTTATCTGCGTGCGAAAACATTCCCGAGTATTGTTTCGAATCCGAATCAGTTTTTGTAAAATAAAACGGGAGTGATAACCGCAAGTTTACCTTTAGACTATAGCTGGTCTCTTATTTAATAAAAATACGTGAATGTCTAATCAAATGACGGTGTTGTATAATGGCCTGTGAGTAAATTAATTGTTAAGTACTTTTTAAGCTTAGATGTACAATTTTTATGCCTACTATCTTTGTAACGATTGTTGAACAAAAATTTTAATCGCATTTTGTATTTTAAACGTTCTTGTTTATATTTTCCCTCTCAAACTTCAACGAGGTAGACCTTGTGAAAGTTTTCCGCAAGTAAAGTGCAACATAAACATTTATTAGAGGAATTTATATAATGTGTTCGCGAGCGAAAAGAACGAATTAAAATTATCGTTATAAACATTTTTCGTACGGAAGTGTCGCGAATCGTTCATTAAAGCTAATCAACATAAATAAGTAGAGTCGTAGTCTATAGTAGGTATATATAGTGGTATATATAGTATATTTTTTATGTCAATAAAGTTTTTCGAAATAAAATAATATATTTGATTTTATAAATTAACAGCAATTCATGAACCGATCGATTCAATTTGAATTATCTTTAGTATCGGAACATGAACAATTTCTCAATTTTGGTGTTTCGATGAAAATCGGGTTTGCAACTTGCAACGAAGAGTCCGGAACTGCCACGCGGAAAAGGTTACCGATCTGTGTCTAACGTCTGTTATCAATGACGTGTATTATGGCAGTGTAGTGTCTGATGTTTTTTACATAGCGATTGACATATACTTGCGCTAGGCAAGTAGTTAGTAATCACAGACAAACAATACAGGATGGCGAGAATAATTTTACTTTGTCTGTTATTTCTCGTATCGACGATTCACCGCGGGACGGCCTTTTATTTGCCGGGTCTCGCGCCTGTGAATTATTGCAAAAAGGAAGACTCCTCTGATATCTGTAAAGTACGTAATGTTGAAAGTTATTTCTCTCATTTTATATCACCGCTTGGTTATGATTACGTCAATGTCGCTCCGTGTATATTATACAAGTTTCACATACGAATTCTACGTGTTTGTTGTATGTGCTCCTCGAACGTTGATCAAAGTTTAATTTCGATAGTTGATTTGTGGTGCTCGGATTCATTCGCGACTCATTTTCGGTAATTACAAATCGTGTCTCGACGTGGCCTTTTGTGACGTGCAATGCTTAATAATGTTAATTGAATCGTGAAAGCATTTAATTAAAATTATGATCGTGCATTGTACGTCGTTAAACTGATTTTAGTACGTGCCGAGATACTTTGTACTTAATTTGCATTTCAATTTCGGATTGCCGTTCGCAGAGCCGCTTATCTCCGCATTCATTTTCAGTCACACAGTCGCACATTCGATATTAAACACATGTATCTTCTTCTGTAATGTAAATATTGGCAAGAACACATGTAGTATTTGTAAAAAGTATGCAAAAATGTCCATTTAATAAATGATGTTTATTTCTTACAGCATAATATCAAGTTGTTTGTAAATCGTTTGAATACTGAAAAGTATATGATACCATACGAGTACCATCAGTAAGTTTTTATAGAACGTATGAACCAATGGCTTTCTTTACATTTTAAATTGATATATAAATAATGATCTTGTTCAGCTTCGATTTTTGTGCGGGCGATGAAAGTCAGAGTCCTGTTGAAAACTTGGGACAAGTTCTTTTTGGAGAACGTATAAGACCTTCTTGTTACGAGGTAGAACTCCAAAAATTGACACCAATTGTGTTTCTTTATAGAATACATATAGTTGTGTTATGAATTTTTAGTTATCGTTTATGAAAGATGAGAAATGCAAGGTAGCATGTAAAAAATCATATCGACAAGGAGACAAAGAGTCAGAAGAGAAACTGGACTTTCTGAAGAAAGGAATGGCTCTTAATTATCAGCATCACTGGATAGTTGGTAATATTCTGATGACAAATTGAACTTTGCTAAGATACATGTTACAGTCAGTATTATACCGTAAATCTTTGTAGATAACATGCCTGTTACATGGTGTTATCAATTAGAAGATGAACGACAATATTGCAGCACTGGTTTTCCGATGGGATGCTATTCTCGAGAATCAAGGTTTCAACTGGATAGCTGCAGTATTAATGTAAATTGAAACCCTCGCTTATTTTAAATGAAGAATTAATGAAGTAAAGTTCAGTAAAAGTTTTGTGAATTTTTTTTACTTAGAGCGCATACATCAAACCAGACAATTATTATTTGTTCAATCATGTGGATCTCACAATCACGTACCACAGTGGTGCTAAGGAAGAATGGGGGTCCACGTTTAAAGAAAACGGCGGACGAATAATCTGTAAGAACTGATCTTTTATTATACGGTTTTTTAGTTTTAGATAACTGTTACAATTATTTTCTTGACGCGACAGCTGTGAAAGTGGTTCCTCGGAGTATAAAGCATGAGAATACTCCTGATTGCGAACGCAAAGAGCCATTGAGGATACCGTCCGAACCGCTTCATGAAAAATTGGACATCACTTATACATATTCTGTAACATATGTAGTAAGTAATAGAATTATTATTGTGCAAATGATTTTGAGGAAGGAGGATGAGCAATTGTGTTTTGAATTTCAGCTAAATAATACAATCAAATGGTCATCCAGATGGGATTATATTTTAGAATCTATGCCACACACGAATATCCAATGGTTTAGTATTCTGAATTCGTTAATAATTGTTCTGTTCCTTTCTGGGATGGTGGCGATGATACTGCTCCGCACGCTGCACAAAGATATCGCGAGATATAATCAGGTAATTTAAATGACAATTGTATCTTCGTCCACGCTTCTTGTTTCACTGAGTTCATTACTAGATTGCAGATTTTTGTGCAAAATACAGCTTACATATTAATTTAATTATTACAATATGCACTCAGCTTTTAATTCTATACATAGAGTGCAATCTTTATACAAAGGCTTTGGTTGTCCCACGAAACAGTAGATAACCCTTAATTTTCTAAGTTATGGGAGATAGACAAAAGTTTTTATGTGGAACTTGCACAATTTAAGGGGCCACATCTTTTGATGCAAACCAATTTCTTTATGCTATTAATTAATAGGATACACTGGTCAAGTTCATTTTCTAAAATGGGAGGCTCTCCACAGGAGTGTTTCGTGGGACATCCTGTATATTGTCCACATTAAATCCACAGTCCATTTAATACTTTATTTGATTTCGTTGTTTTACGCATATTTCGTTCAAATCGTTTTACTAACACTAGCTGTTTAGGTTTGTTAATTAATTAACAACAACCCGACCCATCGCTACGTATTATTTTGTGTCATTAAGCTTTGATGTTCGTATGTCTGTGTTGCAATAACGCAGGCTTCTTTCCAGATAGAGTCAGGAGAAGACGCACACGAGGAATTCGGTTGGAAATTAGTACACGGCGATGTGTTCCGACCACCCCGAAAGGGAATGTTACTATCTGTTCTACTGGGCTCCGGTGTTCAGATCTTTTACATGACGCTCGTAACACTTGGTGAGTTCTCAAATGGAAATACTTATTGTACAAGTTTCATCTTCAAATATTTGCAGTAGACCAATAAAACTAGAGAGGCGTTTGAAAGCGTGAAATTTTGTTTTCACAGCGTTCGCTTGCTTGGGATTCTTGTCTCCCGCGAACAGAGGCGCTCTGATGACCTGCGCCATGATCTTGTACGTCTGCCTCGGAGCCACCGCTGGCTACGCGTCCGCTAGAATATACAAAAGCTTTGGCGGCGAAAAATGGAAATCGAACGTGCTGCTTACGTCTATGTTAAGTCCCGGGTAATGCGTGCAATCTACTTATTTGTAGGCGTATATCTAATCAAGCGATAAAGACCGATAAAAAGAGGTTGTTTGTAACATGATAAAATTACAAATTACCATAAATCAATCTAAGCAAGGTAAACGAGGTCATTAAATCCAGTAGAGCGTTAAAACAAATGTAGGCTGTTATAAGTGAGTCAATAAGAATACGAGGTAATAACAAATATTTGATATTTTCCAAATACCAGTTTTTTGATTCCTTAAATTGGCAAGAAAAGAATTGTACTTTTAAAGTATTTAGATTGCAGATTTTTATTTTTATAAATAACTATATTATTTATCATACGAATATATTTTAACTTGTTGCATGTGTTATGAAGCTGATGATAACGATAATTTTAATGAATCATTTACAGAATCGTATTCAGTTTATTCTTTATAATGAACTTAATATTCTGGGCGAATGAGAGTTCGGCGGCTGTACCATTCAGCACTCTCATCGCCCTGTTGTCACTTTGGCTTGGAGTGTCCTTTCCATTAACATTCATGGGTGCCTATTTCGGATTTAAACCAAGGGTAAAAAGAGAAGTTTTTACACTTCTTATCATTACTTACGTAGTGTTTTTGTTAATCATTGCTCGTCTCATGTAACCATTACTCCCATGAATGTAATTCTAGGCTTTGGAGCATCCTGTCAGAACAAATCAAATTCCTAGACAAATACCGGAACAAAGTTTTTATACTCAACCAATACCTGCAGTAATAATGGGTGGAGTTCTACCATTTGGATGTATATTCATTCAATTATTCTTTATACTTAATTCATTGTGGTAAGTAGCACGTTTTCTAGTCGCTCTTACAGGAAAAATACTGAAGTGCTACCCTCCGATTTTGACAAAATTTGGCAGAGACATAATTCTTATAAAAATATTTAATACGTATTTTTATAAGAATTATGTCTCTGCCAAATTTTGTCAAAATCGGAGAGTGTTCCCTTGTTAGAGTACCTTGCCCTTAACTCTCATTTTAAGTAATTTACCTGATTGCTTTCAGGTCAAGTCAAGTTTATTACATGTTTGGATTTCTCTTTCTGGTGTTTGTTATATTGGTGATTACATGTTCCGAAACGACGATTTTACTTTGCTATTTCCACCTTTGCGCAGAGGTAAGAAAATCGCTCTATTATATGGATAAGCTACATCGTGTCTACAGATTTATTGAAAATTGTTTCTTTCTTCTTCGCCAGGACTATCATTGGTGGTGGCGTAGCTTCTTAACGTCTGGATCCACTGCGCTTTATTTATTAGTTTACTGTATTCACTTTTTCATGACCAAGTTGGAGATAGAAGATGCCTTGTCTACATTCCTCTACTTCGGTTACACTTTCATCATGGTTTATTTATTCTTCGTTTTGACAGGTAACGCTTTGTTTCCCTCATTCAAAGTTGATTCATTGAAGTTTGATCAAAAAGTTCCTGGAATTTGTATTTATTTTAAGAAATATTTATCTATTCTTTAATATTGATGTGATCCCTCTCAAAGCAATCTCCATCGATTATGAAACACTTGTCTCAATTCTGTTTCCAATTTGCACAATATTTATGATATGCATTTGTTGATACACCTCTCAGCTCGTTCAGCGAGTTTGTCGAGTGTGAACTAGTGCATCGTCGTAATTAGTAAAAATTCTTCCGCATGAGCCTTCTTTTCAGCAACTTCCTAAATTCCTTCCAAGCCTGATTTCTTCATTTTCAAGTAAAAATAAAGCATTCCGGGATCTTTTTGATCAATTTTCGTATAATGCTTCATAATTGTATTCTATTTATTTGTAAATGTAATCAAACAGGGTCAATCGGTTTCTTCGCCTGTTTTTGGTTCGTGAGGAAAATCTACAGTGTCGTGAAAGTTGACTGAACTGCATGAAATGACGCCAATCGAAAACGAATGTGGTATGAGTAAATAATAATAATAATAATAAGAATGAATGACGGAGTCGATATCAATATTAATTTTGTAAAAAAGAAGTGCAAATGTTAATAGCATCGAGCTGTTTTATGCATAAGCATTATATATCTTTATACATGCATCAGAGTTTCTTGAATTTCTAACTCAGATTTTAATAAGAATTTTCTTTATCGCGTACTCTGAAGACTACTTATCGCAATACGTAAAATGTTCAAGTTAATTTGATAGAAGACAATCGAATCTGATTTGAAATAAGTATTTATTTTTGCAAAGTGTATTATATACGTGCATAAAACTTTGGATTTTTAAATCGGCTTACTAATTTTAATGCTTGCGTGAAAATGGAAGTATTCATCC
The DNA here is from genome assembly GCF_001652005.2 of Ceratina calcarata. Lineage (NCBI taxonomy): Eukaryota > Metazoa > Arthropoda > Insecta > Hymenoptera > Apidae > Ceratina > Ceratina calcarata. The sequence continues at coordinate 1,097,934 of NW_017133727.1, read as the reverse complement.
ACGTGAGCAAGTGAATACATTGCTAACAAATCTTTTCTGTATGCATTCTTTTGATAACGAGGTAGTTCTATAAAACTATAAAGATACGTGTATACATGTTACAAATGAATTATCCAGACGTAATGTATAATTGCTAGCTACGTATGTATGTCTATAATAAGCCGATAAACCTAAGGTATTAATCGACGATGTAAATAACACTTTTTCTCCTGTAATCGTCAAGCAGCTGTATCTCGAGTTTCCTGGATTATAAATTTTAATTGTAATGTATACACATTTTTTACCTCGTTCGTAAGAACGTATCTGTTGCGGCCCGTGATCCACACTTAAATCGCTACATTTATAGTTCATAAATGTACTTTGTTGTTCACTTTAAAAACAAATAGTATAACTATTTGAAAGATAAAGAATTCAGATGAATTATTCTGCTGCATAGAAATGCGATGGACCGCAAAGGATAAATTTTACTAACATGTTAGATATATTGTGAAATAAGAATTCTTAGATAAATGATTATTTATAGTGTCAAAAATTCTTTCAGATTGAAAATAGTTATATATTAGTTCCTGCAATGATTTCCAAACTTAATTGATTTCTTTACCTGTATCGTTTCGGATTACAGTTCTATTATCTCCTATATTCTTGTAGCCAATCATAACAGGTCTCGTACCAGTTAACTGTTCCTCCAAACTAACTTTTTTCATATACGCTAATATGTGGAGAACCGTAGAACCGAAATCCAAATCGATAGATTCTCCATTCTCTACCATTTTTCCGAAGTATCTATTTCCGATTATCGCAATAATTAAAACAGAGAAAAAATATAAAAAAAAAGGTACTGCTGTGTAATCTACAGAGTTGCTTCGCTGAAGTTCTGAAGAAAATCATTTCCGAGGAAAAGGGTGACGTCGGTAAGATTAGTTTAATGGCAGAAAAGATATTACAGTGTACAAACTTTCTGATAGTTAATCTAAACGCATCTGACTTGAAATTTACGTTTCATTCCTTTATTTCCTCTTTTCTACCGCATAGTATTTTTGTGACTGTGAAGTATTAATAGCTGACATGCACACAATCTGTAATCCACGATTTTTGTAAATTGAACGAGCAATTACAAGCGTTAGCGTTTAATGATGTTAATATAAATAAAGATCGAATAAGTTTACTTAAACAAATTTGTTTCTCAGATTAGCGAAATTAATCGTCGTGTTACTCCGCGTTATTCCCGGTTACATAGTTATCATCGAAGCATTTAGTTTACATTGCGGGTGGAAAATTACATTTAAAACCAGAACCACGATTTGAATACGCATCATGTTGAGCAAAAAATACATTTTTCAGTTCAAAGCATCGTGTATTTTAATCGTTCTTCTTTCATTTTATTTTGTAAATCTTTCCGATCTTATCTCTTACGGATGAATAACAAAATCTTTTAAACGTGTGTGTGACATCGTACAAAGTAAGCGGTAGATATATATTTTTTCTCGTATAATATCCTAAAGTGTTTTACATTTATTGATAATTTTACATATGTATGTCATATATCATGGCGATATTATACCTTTTCTTTTTATGTACAAACGTGTTTCTGGCTGTACCGCAAATTCATTTGCCGGCGAAAGCGAGAAACACCGCAACTTTACATCTCACTACCAAATCTGTGGTAGCAGTACGTGTCAAAATCCAAGGAAGTCTGGCTACACTACCGACAGAAAGAAAAAAGAAATAATCAGCATCAAGGAGAATATTCTCCTTAGCGACTTCTTTCTTATTATTATTATATAGGATGACTTCGGGGTCGCCAGTCAATTGAACCTGTCTCTTGTCGTCACTGATTACGGGCTTTGCGTTCAGTTGTTACTTTCCAAGAAGTTCACCCAACCTTCGATTCATTCTCTTTCGTTTCGTTTCGATGACAAAATGAACGGACTTTTTCGACGATCACGAATCACACATTTTTCTCGTGGATATTCTTTCACTATGCGTGGACAATTTTTTTTGTTTTTAAGTTCAATTATCTTCCCAATTTCCAGAGTTTACGCTCTGCGATACCGCACTACCATGTCGTAGAACGCGGTGCGGCTTCTCCTAGACGATGCAAATGCTATCGCGTGTTCGTTGCTACGGTTACGCCGCGCTGTTGGATAGTGAAAGTCGACCTGTAAGAAGTACGGTTTAATGCTGAAATTTCTCGGGACCAGGGATCGGGACATTCCTTAGTCATGCATCGAATTTGTACAGACTCTCTCGATCGGTGAACGGGAAAATAAACAATGGTTGATTGATTGAAATCAAACAAGGAGGAACATGGGAAACGAAAGGGGAGAAAAAAATAACTTTCCGTGAAACAAATAATCTAACACATATTTAAGAAAAAATTATAAAGTAGCTGGCACAAGTACGATGGTCGAGAAATGAACTTGAAATCGAACGTTTCAAAGAACACGTCTGGGATGTCCGTCTAAAGTAAAAAAGAAGGATTCGTCTGTCCGTGATCTGTGAGACCGTTTTTTAAACACATGACCGGTCGATGTTCAAATGTTCAGGAAGGTAAAGGTACGTTTATCGCTAGTGGTAGATATCAGAGAACTATTTTCTTGGACTGCGACGGCGGCGACCGTCCCTGTTGTTTCTCTCCGCACGTCTCATTTCTTCTAGTCTACGCGCGTGTTCCGCCATGTGTTGTCTTCTCATCTCTTCTTTTACGACTATCTGCAAATGCAACCTATTTTTAACCACACAATGCACGTAACAGTCACGAGTTGATTGTACCTATAATTACACACATAAAGCTCGCTACAGTCATAACTGCAAGTTTGATAAATATACGCGATTAATCTGTTTGTGTAAACACACAATTTACCTTCGCTACCACATACGGTAAAATTATACAGCTTAAGATGGTTACATCATTTCTATTGATTAAACTTTAACTAAAATATACCTGTTCATTTGTGAGTGGTAACCAATATATGCACGGCGTGGCCTTCGTCTTTCTAAAGAGGTCGTCCAATAGCTTGGCCGGAGGTGGTTCATCCTCTTTCTTTTTGAACTTCCGAGCCGGAGCTGGAAGATGTGCCTCCGCCGTGGGACTGCGACTCCTCTGCCGCCTCTTTTTATCGTGATCCTTCTTTTCACGTTCTTTCTCCTTTATGTGCTGTTGTCCATCTTCTTTCCCCAAATCCCATTCTCGGACCACCATCACCTATTAAAATATATTTTTCAGAGAAACAAAAAAATGACAAGATTGTGAGAGTAGACTCTAATAGCGACGCGATAAGGTAGAATTCAGAATTATAGAACTTGTAGACAGTTGCAAGTACGTACGATCCTATCAAAAACCGCCAAAACTATATGTATATTAAAATATTACAAATTATAAAAAAATGTTAGAAAAATAAGATGACAACCCTAGCCCTTTAAAAACCGTAAGCATGTTCGATGTACCTTCGTATTTGTTCTCTCTTCGCGATTCCAGTCTTGCTGCCATGAGTCGGACGGTACGAGGGGTTCTGTTTTTCTTGGAATGGATTGGTCTTTCGACAGTTCCCGCGCCATGTCTTCTTTGGTTGCGTATTCGACGTGAAGCCTCTTCGGATTAGAAACGGGCCAGGATATACCATGTAATGCTTGTCGCGTCTCGAACGCCTGATCCTCGTTGGCATACTTAAAGAATCCAATTAACATTTCCATTTTTATTATAATTTATTTTCAAAAAAGAATGCCTGTTCAGCGAGCCTTAAGACGTTTCGTTATCAGCTCGACGTACCTCTACGAAACACTTGGACTTGATTCTATCCATCCAGAATCCGTTCTCGACGATCGTACCGGTACGCGACAACAACTCTTTAATCTGATTCAAGGTGAAAGGGCGAACCAAGTTTTTGATTAAAAGAATATTCGTCGGTTTCGTAGCAGGTGGACTAGGCGATTTCACGTGCGGCGCTTCTTTTACAATTGATATCTTACGCCTTGCTGCTGTAAACCACAATTATAGAAAACAATGAAATATTTTGTTAATCAGTAAGATGTATTTTCGAATTGCTCACCTATATGATTGTCTATTTTCGCGTCCCCTTTCTTTGATGCACCATTTTTCTGCGCGATACTTTCTTCGTCGGATTTGTTTTCGTTCACCCCTTCGCTAGAATTGTGCCACTTTTCGCTAACTCGATAACGATCCCTTTCTTCGTCGTCGTCTTTCGAAAGACGGACTTCGTTTATTGACAATGGCTTTGCTCCCGGCACCAATGCCTGTAACAAAGTACGAAACGTATTACACGATTCTAGAATCCCATGACGCAAACAAATGGAAATATTACTTTGAGCGAATCTGTAGAAATAGAGAACGAGGGTGCGGTATCGGTAGATAATGCAGTACCCCATCGGCGTTTTCTCGGCATGCATTTCGAATCTTGTTCAGTATTATCGTGATTTTCCTGTAAATCATCATTTCTAAATTAATTAACACGTCCCTGAATTCGGAAGATAAAGAATTTTCCGCTAACAACGAACCTTGTTTGGAACACTGGCTTCGTTATTTGAGTTTGCATCGACATCTCCTTTTTTTATATCATTCTTTTCTGTTAACATCCTAGAAGAGCTAGAACAAAGTATTTGCTTAACGACAAGCAATTAGCAAGATAAATTAGTATACAGGGTGTCTCCGAAAATCATCTAATAGTGTTTACATAGCAGAGTAGAAGCTCGTGCATGAGATAAGAAACGTTATTTGTAAAAAATTAAAGCAAGCAATCAACAAAGTTATAAGAATTACTGAAAGACAAAACCGGCTATAATTCAGAAACAGATCATATCGGGCATACGATGATATGACCTTTGTCTCTTATTTTAGTATGTCGAATCTATTCATCAAGTTATGCCCACATTTTCGGAAATGTCCCGTATAAAAGGAATCGTTAATCGATGCTTACAATGATCTCTTCAAATTTACTTTCACGGGTTTGTAAGTCGTCGACTGAGTCGTCGCCGACGTAGAATATTCCGTTTTATCGGTCAGACTATCCAGCTTTTGTTTGTTCCCTTCGCTAGGTTCTGTTTCCATCTCCGCATCGTTCAATAAATTGTTTCTCTGTTTCGGGGACATGGACCGTTCTTTTTGCTCGTGGGAATCCTCTACGCTTGCTTTCTCTTCTTGCATGTACATATCGATCTCGAGATTTCGTTTGAGAGGAGGTTCATCCTCGGAATCCGGCGTGTCGGAATTAGACGAATCACGATATTTGGTTCGATGTTTTCTGCGGCTGGATTGTATCCTGCCGGTAGTTCTTTTACTCTTGTTACGTATCTCATCGTTCGACTCGGAGGACGAATTCGCTTCACGAGCTTTCTTTTTCTTATTCTCATCGTCATCCTCGTCACTGCTCGTGTTTCTTTGCGCGTTCTCGACACTGGTGTCTTTGTTGAACGACGGCTCTTCTTCGATTGATTTCTCGCTGGTATCTTCCGCAGACTTTTCTTCTTTTGGTATTACGTTTACCTCTTCGGACGATTGATTACCATTCGAACTAGGAGCCAACATGGTTGTACTACTCGACTTAATGGGTTCACTATCAGCGTTTTCGTTGGAGATATTTGCCTCATTTGATTCACCATGCTGATCTATGTTTGGTTTAGCGTCAGACAAGTTGGCCGAAGTGGTTTCGGGCAGGATCTCCTTGCTATCACTTACCTCTTCGTTGGAGTCCTGACCTGGGTATGAAGAGGAGGGATCGTTCGGCTGTTCAGTGCTACTGAGCGTTCTTGTACAAGAAGCCAGTTGCTTGTCTGCCGAGTCAGCCTCCTCTGCAACTCCCTCACCACTTTCCTGCCACTTGCTCGATTTTTTCCTGGTTAAAGAAGTATCTGATGATCCTTCTGACGCCGTACGCTGTCTAGACAACTTTAATTTTTGTATCTCGCCGGGCGATGCGTCTGATCTTGACACTTTCCATACTGCTGTGGTATTGCTGATCTCTTCGTCCTCTTGTGGCTTGTTCTTAACGTCCGTCTCGGTAGAAGGCGGTGGAACCTTCTCGTTAATCTCTTCTGTTTTTTCGATTATTATTGCTTCCTTTTTCTGCGTTACTACAGGCTGCTTCTTCTCAGTTTCTTTTTTCGGTATCTCCTCGACATTCTCTTGCTCCGGTGAGTCGGAAGGTGTTCTTTTCGCACGTCTTCGCGTTGACTTACGCGTTGGTCTTTCAACTTCTTTCTCTGGAGACACCACTTTCCCTTTATTTCTTTCACTTTTGCGTCTCATATCTGAAATCCATACAAATCTGATTGTTCCAAACAATATATTCAAATAATGCAATAAAATTGAATAAAATCCTAACAATTTCATATCCACAAAATGTGAAACATATTTCCTATTAGATTATTGAAGTGAAATTTATCAATATTTATGTCATAATTTGTGATATTATGATTGTTATATAAATAAATCTACCTAACAGAAAATATCCATAAATAGTTTTGACAAAAGCATTCGGAATATTTAATTTGCATGCCTAACCGCGCGAGTAACAAGCTAACGATATGATTTCAGGTACATCAATAATTATTGACCAAGTTATTGGGATGTGTAATGACAAACATATAAAAGCATATACGCGAGAATAGCTTATGCGTTTAACGACCAGCGATAGTTTGATATCTCGATTCCCAGGAGCCGATTTGTCTAATTGCTTGAAATGGATATATTTATTGGAACTACGAATCCAATTTGTGGTTACCTGAGAAACGCGCGGGCGTTCCTACATCTGAAAAGTACGTGATGCTACTTACTTAATGAACGTGTTCGACCTCGGTAGCCAAAGATTCGTTAGGTACGTTGCGTCTTCTTAGAATTTTTATTGACACATAAATATTGTATATCGCTGATTGCAACGACGTCTCCAACGACGCTTTTACTAACAATCGGTCGCGCTCGCACCACCGTACTCCATTGAACGTACTGCGTACGTTTCACATCGTATCAGACAGAGAGCTTGTGGAAACGGAACGCGCAGATTACACATGTGCAAAGGCAAACACTGCAACGCTATACGCTATACTACAATATGTATATTTATTTCAAAAATTCTGTCGTCGCTATATGGAACTCATATGCATATCTAACTCATGCATACATCGCCACATGTCGTTAACGACGATGCGTACTTGTCTGCGTTTATTTGGAGTCAAAATACAATGAGCTGGGTGTACATATGTATACTCAAACTTGCCTTCCTTGCTTTCGGACCGCTACCGCACCCCTTGATGTGTATGATTAATCAGGTTTATTGTTTATTCCTCATAATGAGTATTTCGTATTCCGCTTGTATTTTTAGAAGTTAAAGAAAATATAACTTGTACGTTTCGAATCAATCTGAACTTCCAATTTTAATAAATTGCAAGATTGTATAAGTTTTACAATTACTACATTATTCGTGTCTTACGCTATGAACCAAATTCAGGAAAGTCAAGAAAATTCTCTTTATTGCAGTTCACATTTAACTTTTTGTCGAGCGACTGGTGTGGTTAAAGGTGATACTTGCTCATTCAATATATTTCAATATTCGATTGTTGGCTCATTATATTACAAGGAAACAACTTAAAGCTTGAATTATTTGAGTTGGCTTATGTCCCACTCGTTATCATAATTTATTTATAAAAGAATTTTATATGTATTACATGGACTACGTATTTCTGATAGTTAAAAGAGATCTTAANATAAACTATTTTCCTGTTAACGACCAACATCTCTGTTGGTTGGTTTAATTTTACCAAACAAGGAATTATACAGTTCATCTTTAGCGTGATCTGTCCACGTGTCATCCACTGTGATAGGGGCCATAAAGTTCACTAATTTATTATGTACATTGTATCGTATTCTTCTACCTTTTGTGGCTCTCGTATCTATCTTTCTCTTCATCTTACTTCTCATGTTTTGCAATTGAATCCACTGCTTGCTTAGCTGTATGGGATCAGTAACATCTGACGATTTGTATTCGATTAGATCTCTTAAAAGTTGATGATAAAAGTCGTCGTCGTCGTAAATTTCAGAATCGTATTCTTGGATTCTTCTACCCTCGTTGTCATCAGCTTGCTCTGGTTTGCCAATAATTTTATATTCCGAACGTTTCAAACGGCTTCTTCTGCGTAACTTCTCTTTGTCATTTAAAGCGAATTCAATTTGTTTCAACGCCGTTTCGCTGGTACCCTTATTCAATTTACCAGTGGCTATCTTCGTCTTCTCGTTCCATTTCTGTACAACAGAATTTCTGTACTCCACATACGAATTATGATTATCGCTTAATATCTTTTCATAATTGCTGAGCTTCAATTTTTTCCTACATATGTTCTCATCCACATTCTCTGTATCATTGTCTGAAACACAGTCTTTAACTTCGTCCTCGTCTTCCGTGTCCGAAGGGATTTCTTCATCCATTGGATCGTCCACATTTTCCTCTTCCTCATCACCATCTTCTTCCGCTTTTCTCTTTCTCTTATTCGTAAGACTCTTCGTTTCAGGATACTGTTTTAAAAGAAGAGTTTGCAACTGTAGCATGTTGTTTAATAACAGTTTCAATTTGCTTTTTGTTTCATCAGTCGTTTTTACAAATTCCTTATCTATTTTCATGTCCTCGTAAATATCGTGCTGAGGCATTTGATTACTCGCAGTTAAACACTTCTGCAATTTGATTCTTACTTCCAATAAGTGTTCCCAGAGCTTCAGTTGACTTTGGACACAGTTACCTTTCTCAATATCTGCTCTGACATTCATCTGTGACATTGTCTGAATATTGTTTTCGCGTTTCGTAACAGAAGTTTCATTTTTATCTTCAACATCAGATTCCTCTGCCTCTTGTTCTGAACTGTTTTCACTGCCTTCATCTTCTTCTAAATCATCGTCACTGTCGTTATCCGGTATTCTTCCATCATCTTCTAAATCCTGTTCATTATCGCTGACATTCATGTCACCATCACTTTGTTCTTCCATGCTTTCCATTTCTTCATCACTTTCTGATGGGTTTTCTGGATCAGAGTCATTGTTATCGCTCTCGTACACATCTTTCCTTGAAACCTTTTTACCTTTATACCTAGAACACAAATGGTAACATCACGTAAGTTCCATTCATTCTAGATGAAGTAGAATTAACTCTCCATTTGCCTGCTGAAAGCCACTTTTAGCAAATGATTAAGCATAGCTAATGGAAGAAGATACACTATTTCTGAAGCATTCTGAATGCAAATTAAATTAGTGCAAATTAAATTGCAGATGGAAGATTAAATATTCACCTTTTGTCTACTTGATCCAAGAGATCTATATTTCGTCTACGAATTTCTGAAGCTTGAAAATGATCGTCAGAATCGTCACTCTCTTCATAGTGGTCGACTACTTTCGCTGTCGTGTCCTCAGCCTCGTCATCGGAATTGAACGTAGCCGGCGTTGTGGTCACCAGCGAATTTATTTTATCAGCCAATGTTTGCTTTCTTGTTTTCAAAGCCATTGTTACGCATAGACAAATCTAGATTGAATCAACTACGAACGTCAACTCTCGACACGTGCACCGCGTTTGCGAGAAAACATAACCTATAATATGCACAAATACTACATAATAAATAGTACTAATGTAAGACCATAAACTGGAGAGAATAATATATTTCATCGAACTTGTCGATCCAGTCGAACTATCACTCGTACAAACGACTTTTCTTCGTTATATATCTACTGGTATATAGACAGGGCTGCCAGAAAATCCCATCATATCCCATATCCCTTCTACTTCTACCAGCAAATTGGCTCGATGGCTCGATTTCGATTGTCCTCGCGATGCCATGTGGCCAGTGGGGACTCTGGGGACCAGAGATCTCAGAATTTATCCCGCACGGCTCGCTTCTCCTCTTTTTCGCCCATATTTCGATCCCCACTACTATTCTTCTCATTCGCCTTCGCTGTCCATGCCTAATATACCCCCATCAAGTACCAGTCCCCATCATGGTCGCATCGTCCCCACTTTCCGGCAGAGAGATAAATTCTGAGATCCCTGGTGGGGACTCTCAATTTCTCTCTGGTATTACATGGCAATGATCTAGTATATGTAGATCACATAAATCATAAGTGTTATTAATCTAAATTTAATTTCCAACCCCTAGGAATCGGTTTATCAAAATTCGTCACAGGGAATCATTTAAAGTAGAGAGTTCAAGCTTTAATTAGAACTAAAGATAATCCCATTTGGATCAATATTAACATAGCTGTGAACAATTAAAGTTTGACAATGATTTTCATAAAGATAAATCTCTGATTGAAAGTTAATTTCGGTAAAATTACACTATCCAATATAAAAAAAATTCTGCAATATCCATCATGTGATATTTATAAAGTTTCTCGTCTTAAACACGAATCTGGAAACAGAATCGCTCTATCATATGTAATGTATGAGATATATTATTTGAAAATAATCAAAGAACCGTTTGTTCATATGCATTTATTCATTTTACATTAAATCGAATGATAACGTGTAAATTACTTTGAAAATACAATACGATCAGATAAAAAATTTCTATTATTTTATATATTTACAAATCCGCTTTTTAATGTTATACAATACGCGCAAACGTACATACGTTAATCGACGTATGAATTTTACGCTTTGAATCAATTGTATTTTTATTTACAGGAGAAGTTTTGTAACTTAAAATATAACGAGTATATCGAAAATTTATTGAAACCATGGAGTGTCAAATGTATATTCGTTTTACGCAGTGTTCATTCTTTGCACGAACTTTTTTATAAAGAATCTTTTACAAGTCGCACAGCAACAACCAGTATAAAATTTACTAAATACGAAAAAGTTAAGGTGAATGTCCCAATTTCTGTTCACGTTCGAATTTTTACATACTGGCTTATTTGTCTATGATTTTGAGATAAAATTATAGGTAAAGGTGCCAACGAGTAGAAATTATGACGTGAATAGAAATTGGGACATTCGCTACATGACAGTGGTCAAATTGCAAATAATGATAATGTTAATCTCTCTACAAAAATTGAAATACGATTTTAGGAATGTTGTAAGTACGATAATAGAATTTGTTTGTAAACAATATCACAGCGTTGGTTTTTCGTCCGTCGGTTCTTCTTTAATGGGATGATTACACTCCATTAGCGCAGGATTCGCTACTGCGATTATATTGTCTCCACGCGACGCTATTACCTGTTTTAAATTATATAAAACACGCACATCCAGAAATAAATACGTGTTTACATGGAATCTATTTATCTTCATAAGAATAAAATAGAAAAATACCTTAAGATTGAAATCGCTCTCTTTGTCTGGATTATCCGTTTCAACTTCGTTAGTGTCCTATAAAGAATAGAATTCGAGAAAAAACGTTTGATACAAAATTATTGTAGAACATATCGACGCTCATACGTGAGTACATTACAGCTCTAACTTGAGTATGTAAGCTATATGAATTGAATCTAAAATAGTGTATCAATTTAAGATCCAACTCGAGATTCCGATTCTTTCCGAGGTCATTTGAAATTTGAAGCTTCGTTCAAAGCTCGAGATTCCGATTCTTTCCGAGGTCATTTGAAATTTGAAGCTTCGTTCAAAGTTTAAGATTGAGGATTTTATAGAATAGATTTATATTTCACGCGCATGTTAAGTGAGTCGGGAATTATTTTGGATAGCTGTACTGTTGTGCGAGTTAGAATTATATGAATAAGAGGCGTCGATATGTAAGTAATTATAGGATCGTTTGGCTTACATGTATCGACGAAGACTCTTCGTTTGAGAACGAGAGCTGACTGTCGGAGTCGCTAATCTCTTCGATACTCGCACTGAACATACCATTGTTATTCTTCTTCCTCCAAACTGGACTAAAACAATGCGAACGTCTGAACATCGACATGAACTTGTAAAACGATTCATTCTCAAACATGACAATCATTTATTATATGTATACTTATAGTCGAACGAAATGAATGTATTATTAAAAATATAAACAAACGTTGAAGAATCACCTTGAAGATCTGTGTCTCCTGATTGTCGAGTTACTTATATCCATCTCAGGACAACGAAGATCCAACTCCTCCTAAAACAGTTAATAGCTACAGACAGTACAAATGACAAGCGTAACGTGATAGGAAATGAAAGTATGAAGAAAGCTGGATTTTATAGTACTATCTTTCTTATAATTAGTATGAGAAGTAAGCACAACTCGTGAGGACACCAGGACCAAAGCATAGAAGTCCTAACGAGTGGGCCAGTAAAGACAATTCACTTTGTATATTTAAATTTGAAATTATAAATTAAATACTTTGATTATGTACAAAAATAGTTATGTTCTACGTGTAGTAGAGGTCTTCATATTTTTCTAATAATGAATGATTTCAAAGAAATTTAATAAACGGTTAGCGGAAAGCCATGCATGTTATGCGGAAGCTATACTTGACCTTTTCTGCCGTGTGCTTCGAGTGCATGTCAACGTGGTGGTAGTTTACGTGTTGCAATCTTTTACGTGCTGGTTGCATAGGTGGTTAGTGATTAGCGCTCATGCGTTGATGCAGTAGCTCATTAATACGCCAACGATCCCAAATCGAATTCAAACTACTGGATCTTGTCAAGGATTTTGAAACGTGTATCATGTCTTCTAATAATTATTTGAAACATTAGTATTCTATTCGTTCGTATGATTTTCTTATTGTTACTTTCATTATTTCATTTAATAAATAATATGAAGAGAATTATTTCAAATATCTTAACTTTCTTTTATAAGAGATATAAAATTTGACTTTGACATGTTTAGTCTGTTAAAAAAATTCTTGACTTCGGCCCACGTTTAGGATAATTCTGAAATGGGATCACTTGTACGTGGCTTATTTTTATCGTCGAGGTGAGCTAACCTGCGTCGCATCTTCATTCTCACCCTCGAGCTCGAGCTTTTGCCGTTTCGCGCGTTCGGTTTCGTTTTCTTCCCCATTTTCACGCGGCCTCGACATGGACAAGCTGAAGTATTTCAGTTAACTTAAAAACTACCTTATTTCTTTGAAAAATATTATTAAAGAATATTATAATTAAATTTCGTTGATAAATTTTAATAGAGAAGATATGTTTGAAGATAAATTCCGAAAACGTAAGATAAATGGACGATAGTTTTGTAAGAAGGATAAGAGGTAGTGTCACTCTAGCGCCCAGAACAATAGCCTAATTTTGACAATTTTTTATGGGAATATAATTAATGTATTATAGAATACTTACTAATGACTTTTTGAATAATGATACCCAGAATCTCTCACAATACGCCGGGCCAAAGGAAAAAGTTCATCTCTTCTAGTAAGAAGGGCAGGTACGAACCTGCAAATTTGCGCAGCGGCCTCGTTTACAGACACTTCGTGTAATGTCAACGGTTTCTCCGGTTTCCTCTTACAGTCAAACCTTCCGTAAATCGCCGCGTATTTGCGTATCTCCTCCATTCTACGCGGATCACTATCAGGCATAGCCATTACCATCTACAATTCCAAAACCAAATACATAATCATATTAAATATCTACAATCTATTGTTCACTTATAACATTATAATTTATCATTGATAATGAATCCGTAATCTAGAGTTAATGAAAAAATAAATCAAGCTTCACAGTTCTAGTACCTCTAAATTCTTGCAAATCTTTTTCTTAACATTATGAGGTTTCGGGTCAACGGGACGTATAGTAGCGGCCAGTCTTTCAGCAGCCTCCGCGAGTCTTTGTATTTGCGATTGTAAAAGCGTCGGCGTTGGTTGCGTTGGACTCGCGGGTGCACCGCCTCCGCCGCTGGGACTTGGAGTTGTCGCGCTACCACAGGACGACTCGCATGTTCCTACCTACAAGTATTAATGTACTTATGAAAAAAAAAACAAGAAATAAAAGAAATTAAAAACTTGTTGCACTATTTACAATTGTTTCATGTAATCCATAATCTATTTATTAATAGCTAAGATAAATGTCCCGGTTCCTATTCAAATCTCAATTTGTACTTACTGGCGTATTTATTTATAATTATACATGATATCTTATAAATATAGAAAAATAAATCAGTAGAAATTGGGACATTTATCTTATTTAAAAATGTTTTGAATGGAAAATATACCTGAAGAATACCAGGACTGTGAGAAGTAGCGTAAGGAAGGGGGGTATTCGGGCTGGGGCTTTTGCGAAAGGTCGTAGAGGCGACAGGCGCAGTTACGCTTGTAACAGAAGCGATGGGGCTGGCGCTTCTACAGGGCAACGGTGTAAGGGACACGTAAGATGTAGGAGTCCCCGATTGTGAGGTCGTCGTGAACCCTTGGAGATTTTGTACTTGCGGTCTGGGACTCGCGCAAGGGAATCCTATACCCGCGGCAGTTTTACATGTGGCTGTCGTCGGTACAACGGGCGTTTGAAAAAGTGCTGCAAACAAATGTTTAAAAAAAAATTATTTTCGTACCGAAGTAAATGGACGAAAATTAGTTTTTTAAATAATTTTTGTTAGCTTTTCAATGAAAAATGAGTTAAAAAATTAATCTCTTCTCATATTTGTTCAGCTCGCTCTGTATATAAAAAGACGATAGAGCATCGTACACATTCTAGATTCTAGAAGAAATAAGGAAGAATTTGATCATAGATGTTTTGGATCGTTGGCTCTGTGTTTTTTGTTTAATTCTAGTCTGTTCTCTAGGACAAGTCCATTCATGAACGAGTCACTTCCAAAGGCGTAGGTTCAATAAGAGTTCATTAAAGATTTAAACCCGAATATTTGTTTTTTAAACCCATTCCCAACAATTCTTGTTTCATATTAAATTAATATTGATGACTGGATTTCTTAGTGACTTTGGATAATTTCTTTGATATCACACTTAATAGACTGAGAATCAAGTAAGTTTAAAGAGGAATTAATTTAATATTGTGGTACTTTACAAGGATTCGTGATCCATTCCTGAAGAGCTTTTTGTAGCCTCCTAACGTGAAGCGGTTTGCTCGCCATACCAACGAGAGCCATAATTTCAAGAAATTCTTCCTCTCCCGCGTCGCATAATTGTTGGACGTCGTCGCCACCTAAAATAATTTAGAACGTTTCAAGCTCGACGTTTTTCTTTCAAATCTCTCACACTACTGGCCTAAACAAGATTCATCAATTCACATTGTATCAACGTAATTGTATCACGTTCAGAGTGTAATAAACGTATCCATGGTTTTCAATTAAAATTCATTAGTCATTGTTATTGAGAGACGTGCGTCATGATTTTTTGCTGCTCATAAGTACATACATCAAGTAAAAAATGTATGTGAAAAAAACGGTAGTTCTAAAAATAGAACTGTCCGTATGCGTGCAATTTATTTCACGACTAATGTCACACTGCGTTTTTTATTTATCTTCAACATTCCAATTATTATACAGCGAAGCGAAGCAGAATATCAATGTTATTGTTCTTCTCTTAAAAAAAAAGTCGATTAAATTCATTTACCCATTTCTAGAAGCGTGTCGTAGTAGCTCAGTAGAGAGGCACGTTGCATCACCCTGTACAGTTGCAGTTCCGCTTCATTCTGAGGTACGGACGTCTGCACCACTAAATAATTGATCGTAAATAAATTATTTCATTATTGGAGCCATTGAAGTAGATGACGTTATAAAAAGTTCGCCCATTATTATCTCATATTGCTATTAAATAAATATATCTTGTTTAGACTGAAAACCATATAAGTCACAAAATAATAATTATAGAAATATTATTAGATAACACTGAGAAACACAGTAGGTTTATCGAAATTAATGTAGATACAGTCGAGACAAATATTAAGTGAACACAATTCAAAGTGGATTAGCTTAAGGATGTATTGGCTATACAGTTAATCCTAAAAGTTTATGTATCTTAGAAAAACGCATTTCCTATAATTAAAAAGAAATCAAACGTTGGAAGAACAATGCTAATAATAAATAGCTACGTGGT
>NW_017133727.1:1070889-1080315 GCF_001652005.2 Ceratina calcarata | reverse complement strand
CCGTAAGTCCAGCTGTTTGGAAGTTATTGGCAAAAAACGAAAATTTCGCAAAATCTGAAGGGGTCCGACAATAAAAACTCTCTGTGGGATACTAGAAGACTTAGTTTATTATGTAAAGAAAATTTGTTAAAAATGTTTATTAGTCGAAACAAAGTAAACGTCGCATTTCCTAATTTTTTTATTAGGGTCTCTAATTTAAAATTTCAAGCATTGTGTTTGTACATTTAACAATAAGTAAGTTACATGCACGTACAATATTAAAAAAGTTATTCCATTTTGAATTGTGTCCATCTTAATCTCAACTGTAGTTATGCTTACATACGTACATATAATACTTGTACGTCACGTACATTCTCTACATTTTCTGTATATAAAATTCTTCTTTAACATGTTTTCTGTTCGAAGTAAAGAATTTGAAATGTGGACCGGATTCGACTGGTGGGATTCGTCGAAAAGAATTTCCCGGTATCCCGACGTATGAAAGGGGGTGAATCATGTGGTTGATCGATGAGTCCGATCGCGAGATCTGAACTCGGTAGATACTATGGGTACGGACAGTATGCGGCGGACGGTCCAGCCGCCAGGGTGTCCGACTAGTTTCTTGCAAATTTCGAGGAACTGGGAGAAAAAGCGGCGTGCACACACGTACAGCGTATAAATTAATACCGGTACCGGTGGGGCATTGGTATCGGACGGACGCCGCGCCGCGCCGCGAAAGAAAGAGGGAGACGAGGGAGTCAGTGGAGGAAAAGAACTGCCCCGGGGGCCGAGAGGGAGAGAGGAGAGGATAGAAATTAAAACGAAGGGGATAAAGATGAAACGGAAGACGAACGGGGAATGAGGCGTAAGAAGTGGGAACGAGGTCGGCGGGCTGGGGAGAGACGGTACGGGGTGAAAAAGAGAGATATTTAAGGGATGAGAAGAGAGAGCGACAACGGAGACGGGACGGTGGTAAAAAAAAGAGAGCGACAGGAAGCCAAGAGAGAACGATAGAGAGAAGAAACGCAGAAGGAGATACGGAGCAATACGGGTAGAGAGCAGGGGTCCATGAAAAACCTGGCCGTCAGGTCTTATTACGAACCTGAGGGCCTGGTCTCACGCTTATACACACCGACCGAGATACGAGTAAGTCCCTGACAGCAACGACGCGGGGTGACTCGTTCCGCGAGATTTTTCTGACGTTGGCCCCGTGCAGCCACCGCGCGCCGGCTGAACCCGAACGGATATGTGGATCTTTCTAATGAGACGCCGATCTCTTGACCACCCTGTTCCACCTGCTTTCCCCCCCTATCGCGTTCTTCTTTCACTCGCGAAAGCGACGCTGTAATGCGTGCCTAATAGATTGCACCGTGAAACTTCGTTCATTTAAGCCTCTAACTACCAGCGTTGCAACGGTCATTTATGATTTTGTTAGCAATTAATAAACCTCTTTTCATTTAGAATCACATAATGTTCTGCAATTTCATTTAGGATTTCATACATTGCATCGTGAAACTCTGTTCATTTAAATCACTAATTATCAGCGTTGCAACAGTCATTTACGGTTCTGTCGTCAATAGACTGCGAATTTTTATGCAAAATAAGACATTCATAGTATCAGTTAAAAAGTGCATTCTAAATATACGTTTCTTTTATTATGTAAACATCGTAATAGGCATTCATCTTTTAATACCTTGTATATTTTGAAACCTGACAAAACATTCTTTATATTCATTATTGATACAATTTTTCTATCAATGCATAAAACCTGTTGTATAGTTATTAAATAAGAAATCTCTTTTGTAAGAATTTTTAATTTCATTTAGAATTAAATGTTGTTCTGTAATTTCGTAAAAGGCTCGTAAAATTTCTAAAATTTTGTACAGTGTTTTATTAATGTAATATCTAGTAACTGTTAAAACTTCAATGCTTTGTTATTGTTTTTATGTAAAGGTTCATACAATCTTAATATTGATTTCGAAATAAACAAATACAAATAACAATCTCATCACTTTTTAATACCAGCAAATTGAAGAGACGACGGATTACTTATAGTACAATACGCAAAAGTCTAGCTCAATCTGGCCATAAGCATAGAATTAAGAAAACTAGTATAATATTCATAAGGCAGAAGGATTTTTCGTTTGGTTTTGTCTAAGTCCGAGCAGATACCTAGTCTATGATATAATATGATCATGCATTACTATTTTGGTTCACTTATAATGTAATGCACGAAAGTACAGCTCAATGTGGCTATAAGTATGAAATTAAAAAGAGCAGTATAATATTCGCAAGGCACAATGATTTTTGATTTGGTTTTGTATAGGTCAGAAGGGGCAGGATATAATACAACAGCAGGCTGCAAAAAGGAACGAGCATCATTGGAAATCGCGTATCCTTTTTGCGTACCGGTCGGTTCCATAAAGGAGCTTGAAATTCTTCGATACTTTATGGACAGTAAATCATATACGAATCACGTCCGTTAATGGGCATAATTGTTCGATTTGTGCGTGATCAACGGATTCATGAATATTTGAACAGGTCCCGGAGTGTAAAAATTGCTCATGTTTAATTAACGAGTGACCGTCAAATACTCGAAAGTTTGAGTACAGCCTGAACGCGAAACTTATCGATACAATTATGTTGTTCAAAGAAGTTAACGACATTCATGTAAAAATGTATTTTATTCAATTTTCATGCCACTTTATAGAAGTGTTAAAAATTAATTTCTGAATTTGTCGAATTTTTTTTAGTGAAAATGGTGTAAAATGTGTTCAATTCGTATACTGTAATAACTTGTTAACCTGATGAAATATCAGACTGGCTTTGGTGAAAAAATGTCATCTTATAACAGTGCTACAAAACAATTTCTGAATTCTTTCAACTCCATCCTTAAGTGAAAGGGAGCTAAAATATATTTTTACGAATAGCTTTATTTTTCTTACAGAATATGGGAGATCGACTTGATTCTTGCTTATAAAAGTATGTTGACCTAAAAATAAATTTCCGGATTTCTCAAAATGCGACCTCTTAGGGGTGAAGTAGAGTGAAATGTGATTTTACGAATTTCCTTACTTTTCTTATTTATATCTATTTTATATCTTTATAAGGGTAGTTTTATGTAGTTCGTATCAGAGTGAGTCCAGTGAGCAATTTAACAATCTTAGCTCCTACGTGAAAACCTACAAATGTTGTTTGTACAGAGGTACTTCAATAAAGAACGAATTCTGTCATTTTTCACTAAAATAAAAGTATTGCGATGGGAATCATAGGCAATGCTATTAAAATATGTATACATATTATAACATGAGAAACAATCCAGAGGTAGCTTGCAAAATGCATTTTCGAGAAATAGTCATTCAAAGTAAGTAACTGCAATGATTCTTTGGTGAGCCGCGAGTGGAAAAAGAAGTTAATGACTTGAAAACGTCGATCCACTCTGTGTATAATAGTAATCAGCAAGCATATGCAAATTGAAATAATCGTGTACACTTGTATCCTACTCTCGTTGCCTAGCACCATTACTTATCATTATAAATGAGCCAGCGTTATATAATTAATCATACAATTATTAAAATCATATATTAAATCATACAATTGAGTAACATATTGAATCATACATTAGATCGTATATTAAGTAATGTAATAAATCATGTAAAAAATCATTTAGTTCTTTCAGATTTCGTTTTGTTACAGTTAGAGTAAGAATTTACCCAATAAAAGCATTACTTATTAGTATAATACGATAATGGAATAGACAGTGAGTATGAGTCATTTAATTGTACCACTTAAAGTACAGTACTCTTTCGAACTAAAAGATCAAATATCACAAATCATGGTACAAAAATGACCTTCCTATCTCGATAAAAAAAGCGAACTATTAAAAATTAAATTACACATATGTATGTATGCCCGCTTGATATTAAACGAATTAGGTGAGAACATTTGTTTGATATAACAAATAATTTGCGAGGACATCTAACAGGTACAATTAAGTGACTCAGTTTATGTATCAAGCAAAGTGTACTCGACTAAATGATATTATCAACCTTTGTTCAGCGGCTGATAAGTACTCTTAGAGTGCAAGAGTGGTGTATGATACGCGGATCGTCGGTGGAAAGCTTAGGAACGGCGGTGAAGTGTACCCGTAGAGAAGAAAAGTCGATGAGGCCAGCGTATGTGCACACGCATCGTTCCCAGGGAGGCTGAAGAGGGCACGGTAGGATCAGGTTTTTCTTGTACCTCGCGTCCCTGTTGGTGCGCGGTATTGGATGCTACGCCGTGACGACTCGCGTACGTGTTCCCCGACGGCAAAAACCATTATTTCGCACCAAAAAAGTTGTTATGTAAATGCTTCGGCCTGTCCTAGGCCGTCGGTTAGAGGCACAGCTACTCTATACTGAAGAGGGTGATAACTCGAAATCATTAGAAGTATTGCTGAGTAGAGTGCGAACTTTTATGCAAAATAAAGACATTCAGATCTGAACTTAAAAAATGAATTGACAGCTTTTCTCAAAAATAATCATGTGTGTTTATGAATGTATGTGTAATACATATGTGTGTATTTTGGCAGAATACATGCATGCGTTCTTCGTATTTTCATTCAACAGTTTTTTATGAATATATCGAATCTACATTCTGATCGTTAAATAAAAGATGCTTGTTATGATTGCTATTACATATTTCATTGCAGGATGGTTTTTAAGTACATACACCTTTCCTTGAGTCGGATCCCTTCCGAGCAGTTGATCCAAGCCGGAAGATGCTTTATCGACTTTGGCAAAGCTATGACGGCGAGAAAGAAGTAGCAGCGAGATTTCCTTCGGGAACATCATTGAACGTTTTCACGAGGAATCGATAAGTCCTCTAACGTAATGGATAGGGAGAAGAATAGCAGGAGGCGGAGAGACCATAATGCAGAGAGGCGGAGGAGGGACGAAGGAACTAGCCGTTCGATGGAACGTAAGTACGAGCCAAGAAGAGGAAAAAAAGTTTAGTCCAAGGGTGAACTGACACAAAAGAAGTTTCATAATACTAAATTTGAGAATTAGTGAGATAGTGTGTTAATAATCAAATCTGTCCACTTGTAGATAAGAACATATTGATTCCTGTATTAGGTATAATGATAAAAAATATTTATTGATATGATGTAGGGTGGTGTTTAATTCTAGTGGGTAGATAAGAGCAGATAGAAGATGGTCCACGGTTCGATGAGGAATTTCCGCATAAGAACGACCTGACGAATTAATCTACGTCTAAGTTTTATGCAATTACAGAAAATTTGCATGTAAGAAAATCTGCCTATTGTATATAACTTCCAAAACAATTGATTTAAATCTTATGTTATAAAATTACACATAATGTAAAATCTGTATGAATGTTTACAGATATAAACGTTTTTCAGGATTTGTTTAAGAAAATATAGTCTTGCATAAAAATCGGTAGTCTAACAATATTAAATGACATTTATTAATATGATATTGGGTGGTACATAATTCTAGTAGTTAGATAAAAGCGAGTAAGAGTAGGGTTGGCGCAGGGTTCACTGGGGGACGGTAAGGCGCGTGGGGTGATAGGAAACGAGTGGTGTAGCTTCTTCGTCCGATAGCTGACGGGTGCGGACGGTCTTCCGATGGAACGCAAAAACGGGTCTAGTTTCTTAGAAGCGACCGTTCTGGCGCGGCAACGACACCACTGGCAGCAGTGGCGGCGGCGGCGGCGGCGGCGGCAGCAGCAGCGGTTAGTATTTCGCTTTTTGCTGGCATTGTAATCAAGGAAGGGTTAGGTGAGTTTTTGTCTAGTACCTCTGCCGCCGCTTGGACAAAACACCGGACAGATGGACTGAGTCGCCGTTTCGATCCCCCTGCCCTACCACTACCGCCCCTCTCTTTTCCTATCTCTTTCTCTTCCATTATCTAGTTCGCGTTCTAAGGCTTTCCCTTTTGGTCTCTCCCCTTTAGTTCCTCGGTTAACCCCTGAGTTATCTCCGTCTCACCGAAGAACCCTCTTTTTATCTTTTGCACTACGCCCCGTGCATCACCCCATCCTTCCTTTCTTCTTGCCCTAGTCCGCTCGCTTCACCTTACCGTTTTCGTTCCCCGCAGTTACCCACTTCGACTCCTCCCAATCCGATCTACGCGAGGCACCTATGTACCACCAAGTTGGCGTCTCGAGCCTCTCTCTAGGATACTATTCTACTTATCCCCACTTTTTGCCTGCACTCTCCTCTGCTGATGGCGAACTCCCCTTACTCAGGGGTGGAAAAACTAATCTGTCGGTATACGATCAACGAATAGAAGAGTGGAATGAAACGTTACCATTTTTAATGAAGAATATTTCCAATACATGATCTATTTTTCAATTTTCTGTATCCACACCTTAATCCTCGTTCGTCCTTTATTTTCTCAACTGAGTCTTCACTTAGTGTCAAATTAATATGGTATCAATAAAATGAAATGACAATGAAATAAATAGTTAAAGCTTGCAGAAATCCACTTCTCTTCATTGCTGTATAAAACAGTCAATGAAAATCTTCTGCATAACAAGAGAATGAATCTTCATTTAGCAAACGTGTTAAGGGAGTATTCAATTCATAAATGTATGCGGCAATACCCAATGTAGAAATTTTAATAATTCCTATAAAAAAGTCCTTAAAAATTGTTTTAAAAATGGCATTCATAATGTCTTCTTTAAATTGACACGACGCATGGCTGAGAGTTAAGTACGAGGGGTGCAGGGATCCGAACTTGCGGGTAGTAAACGTATTTTCCAATTCCGAGGGTAGCGATACCCCTGGTTCGACATTGGCTGGGCACAGTTTTTGGGTACACAGGGTGGGGCCCGGATTCTGTCCTTGGAGCAACGGCCAACCTCTGTAGCTTTTCCATCCCCTGCTGGTTGAATCTTCTCCCCCTACCCATGGACGGGTTCAAAAGTATGGTCGACCGATTTTGTGCCCGCATACCGCGCCATCGAGAAAAAAACCAGCCAGTCCGTTGAAATTGCAAAGTACCGTGACACGTAATCTTTATTTGGTCGACACGATAAAAATCGTACGTCGTTACCGGCGACGACGGTTAGCCTCTTTAGTATGCGCCAACCGTTTGCTCGTTTAATTGCCATACTGTGTAATTATAATTTGAAACAATAAATTATAGAGCGTTTCCGCAGTCATGGTACAGCTGGTAAGTGGATGGTTCCTCACATAAGTTATTCCATTTTGATATTTGTTCGAATATTAATAGGAATCACTGTATGTAACAAATAACCAGTGAAGTAAAAGTAAAATTACCAATAAAGTGGAAAAACCGTGGTGGCGTCCAGCCGATTCGAAAAATTCGCGTCTGATGCGTTTCTTGAGCGCGGCGGTGAGTAAACCGGTACACAGGAAAGAAGATACTTAATCCGAGTTCTGTTCGGAGAAGCGATGACGCCGCGGCGGGTAGTACGGTAGCAAAAATGTACATGCAATCCCGGACGGGAAATAAAATGCAGAAACTTGTTGGGAACAAAATGAAAGAGTTCGGAGGTCGACCAAAAAGATTCGTCCGGCCACGGTTAACGAAAACAGATTGGATAAAAAGCCGGTGCGACAGGGACTCGGCCGAATAAACAGGCTAAATCTGGATTCCATCGCAAATAGCGATTGAGCTTGGCGATATAGGTATACCTACTTGCATGATAATCGTTTTTCCCTCGCCTCGTCTACTTCTTTTGCCCGGTTGTATCAATCGGGATCGCGAATGAGGACGATGAAACGTGTCAGCAATAATAAATCAGTTTCTTTCGGTTCTTAAGGTTAATTATTGTACTACAAGGGCTTCTTACTTTTTAATTAGTGTAGTTTTTCATACAGTAATGTCTCCTCTACTCAAAACCTTATTTACAATTGTGCTAAGAATGTTAAGCTATTTGTTGAACTAACTTTGATGCAATCTACACATAAAACTGTCCTTACGAGGGAAAAGAAATAAAAAAATTCGTAAAAATAAATATTTCACTACATCTCACACTTGAAAGGGTGGAATTTCGAAAAATTAAATTTTCGACATTTATGTAAGAAAGTTTCGTACAAAAAAACCAAGTCGATATTAGAATTATAAAGATATTCGTAAAAATATATTTTAGTCCATTCAACTATATCTTTACCTTAAGAGTGGAATTTCAAAAAATCCAGAAATTGTTTTATAGTACTATTATAAGATGAAATTTTGGCACCAGAACGAGTTTCATATTTCATAAGGTTAACGAGTTGTTGCAAAAAATGGAAAAGTGTACTTTCTCTCATTTCCACCTTCAGAACTCGAATTTTGACAAATCCAGCAATTGATTTCTAGAATTTTTATAAAATTACCAAGACCAAAAAAAAGAGAAAAAAATCAGAATCAGTTTGATATCTCATCGGGTTAAAGAAATATTGCAATATAAATAAAACATTTTATTCCCTCAGTGAACACCTACAACATAATAGAGAAGTACCCTGAAAATGTCAAGTAGATCAAGTCTTTTGCTGGGCATTAATAAATAAGTCAGTCAGAAAGCTTTTTTGTATACTATACATACATATGTATTAAAATATATTTATAATAGTTTATTATAACTGTGCTTTCTAATAAACGGAACATCCAATATAATAATTTCTTGTACTGTATTGATAGTTTGGAAGTAATAGAATACATGGGTATCAGAGAAAGCAAGAGAAGAATATGTGAAAAATGATGGACAGATAAAATTGATATACTTGAAGCAGTGTAATATACTTGACGAGTAATATGTAGGATGAACGTGAATAGGACATGACAAAAAAAGCATAAACATCGTAAAGCTCGAAAGAAACGTTTCCCACGGGCATCTGGAGAATAAACCACTTTTTCAGCTACTTTTTTCTCGGACCCAACGAAGATGAAGCAAAGGGTTATAAGCAAAAGGGCTAATTTCTTTTAAATGAAAACGCTCGCTACTTTTTAGTCAATGGTTCAATTGCCATTTTAAAATTGATCACACATAATTAATTGCAATAACACGTATACAGGTATATTCTGTCTAAAATCGAGAAACGTTTAACGATTTATAAACTAGTGTGCATATCCAATATATTTGGGTATAACGTAGAATCATTAAAAAATTAAGGCGTATGATAGTAAATAATTTTACTACTTAGATTGAGATAAGAAAACAAACGAATCTTCGTGTTCATGCAACTTTAAAACTATGAGAACTACTACGAAAATTAAACATTCGTTACGGTATTAAAAGTCGATATCTCCAACCCTAAAGTTGAATCGTTTAAGGATGTATTGGCTACACAGTCAATCCCAAAAGTTTATGTACCTTAGAAAAACGCATTTTCTATAATTAAAAAGAAATCAGATGTCGGAAGAATAATGCTAATAATAAATAGCTACGTGCTAAAAAGTATAGAAGGAAATATCTAATTAAGTATCGACG
>NW_017133727.1:1047304-1070868 GCF_001652005.2 Ceratina calcarata | reverse complement strand
TTTCTGAAGATGTGTCTAAAAAACTAAAATAAAATATATTATGACATGAGAATCAATATGTTTTCAAGAAGTAGTCGTCCGAAGTGAAAATATTTCAAATCACCGATATAACTTAAAAACGTCGCATTGATCCGCTCTACGCACGAATGCAAACTGTACAGTAGTAATTATAGCACATGGAAAATTGAAATAATAACAAATTAAACCTCAATGTTTACGTGGACGCGCATTTTAAGTTGAGCACGACTGCTCCTCCTGAACGTCCTTACATCGACGAGAGTGCAGTCGCGACGTAACGCGGCTGATAACAAAAAGGACGAGCGATCGAGCGACCCAGCAAGCGTGGCGATGTATACGTCTGCGTGTACACGTTTCCCGCCACCCAGCGCTCTTCTTCTACTTCGGATAGCGAGCAAGGTTGAAGACTGATAAAAACCAGAGGAAAAAACTCCTCTATCATGGTGCTGGGGAGCTACAGGGGCTGGGAGAGGAGAGAGGTCGGCGCAAAAACAGCCTGAGAAAGGAAGAGATCAGATAGAACGGCGGGAACCCGCGGGAAAGAAAGAGGGAGAGGAGAAAGAGACAAAGAATTCTTTCCGAGCTATTTACTCTTTTTTTTTCGTTCACTGCTTCGTTCTTCTGGGTCAGGCCTCTTCTGACGTGCTTTTTTTTTCATTCCTTGTCTCATAAACGGATGGAAAGGGTGACGATATGCATATGCCCACTCGGTGCCCGAATTGCGAACCGCATTCACAGAAAATTTCTTTTTCTACATTATTCTTCTATACACTAGAATACCTAGTAGTACGAGTAGTAGAATACGAGTAGATACTGCTTATTTGTCAAACGTATTCATATACACGTATACGACCATGCCTACTTTATTTCAAGGTACAATTCTTTATTTCATTAGTCTACTCTTAAGATTTATTGTTTTTCTAAAATGAATTTTGTGAATTGAAATAGTAATAATAAGTTAAAATTATCAGCATGATGAACTTTGCAGTACCCAGGTTCATGAATTCTAGAACAAATCTAATTTACTAAAAAATTAATTCTTATGAAAAATATCAAATCTTAAAGTTATGACTGCCTGTTATAATTTATAATAACTGCTACAAAGCTTTTCAGTGAAATAAGTAAACACAGCTCATTTCCTGAAATATGCAGAATGAATTAATATAAAATTGCTGGAATATTTGAAATTACTTAATCGAGGCTTAATTGCAGTTATAAAAAGATGTTTAAGGTACTCGATTCTATTAGGAGACAATGAACTGAGTGAAATGAATTCCCTAATGAGATTGAATGCCTTCCTCCTACAAAAAAAAACTCTATGTACATACTATTGTATGTATGCATATGATTTTTAACTTAAAATATCACGATCTACTTCTTCGCAGTCTAGAATTTCATTCTCGTTTTTGAATGAACACTATGAAACAGCACTGATGAGACTATTGTCGACAGTCTCAAGGTAATCCCTTCTGAGTCAGACCTTTTCCAACTTTTTTTCGTGAGACTAATCTAAAAGGGTGGCGTATATGTATGCATGTGCTCACCAGTGGCCGAATTCTTTAAGTCGCGAGCCAAGTTCTTTAAGAATTTATTTTCACACATTATTCTATTATACATAATATTCTAATTATTTATCAGACATGATTAGGTATATTTTCAACTATTAAAATCCTAATTTCTATACTGATAATGAGATAATGAATCGAGCTGAACCAACTTTCCAAATTATATACATATGCAGGTACATACATACATATACGTATGATTCTAGAGTTAAAAGATCATGTCTGCTTCTCGTTAGTCCAGAAATTCAATCACATTCTTGAAGAAATACTATGAAGTAGAACTCATGACACTATTGTCGTCGGTCTCAAGGTAACCCTTCTAAGCCAGACCTCCAACTTTTTTTTCGTGAGACTGATGTAAAAGGGTGGCGGATATGCATATGCCGTTCGAGGCTAAACGGGGTTGAGCCGGACCGGTGGGTCCGGCCGGATCACTGAGAAGCTATAGTAGAGGGTTCGCGAGTGTTTTTCATAGCGCGTTTGATTCTCATGCGGTGCCGGATCGACAGGTAGAGAGGCGAGGGCGCAGCCGTGCATCGGTTTTCGGGATTATGTCGTTTAGAACAAGAAGCAGCGATGAAAAAAAAAACCGAAAAGGGGGAAAGGTGATACGCGAGAAAATAAGAGGGATTTAAGCGGTTCCCGGTCCCCCGGACTTCTTGCCTCTTAATTTATTCGCGAACGATATAAAAACCGGAGACCCTCTTGTGGGAATATCACCGATTCAACGAACGATCGGCTAAATAGCTTCGACGCTATGACAAACGGGCCCTTTGTAGCACGCGTGAAGATGAACATAAAATGTTCCTTGATATTATATCTAGTTAGTTCATACATTAATCCATCTTGTAATTGCTGTAATACTTGATACAATATTTAGTGCGATGTTTCATGTTGTCATGTAATGATTGATATATTATTGATATAACTTTTCATATAATGATTGACAAAATGATTGACATAGTAATTGATTCAATGTTCTGTTTACTAAATGATAAAATGAATGAAATGTGTATCAGATTTCTTGGTACCTTTAAAACTGTCCTAATTCTCACATATACGTATACCATCACGTACAATAATGTTGTAAGACAATAAAATAATTACATTACATTATAACAATAGATATACCTATTTCTAATTGATAAATTGCTGCAACTAACTTTTCGTTTGACAAATTGCAGCTGATAATAAAATTTGAAAATCCGCGTGTTCAAACAATATGATGGACCGGCACAAATATTAGCAGCGTACACGCAGCTGCTTTATTCTAACGAGTTCTTTGATTCGGTCCTGTGTACTCTGCGTACGCCTTCTGAACGAGCTTTCAGTGCATACCACTGTGCCAACGTTCAAGGGATGAATGTAATCTGAATACAAATCGAAAAATCTTTGGCGACCCGTGGGTGGGTGAACACGAATACAGGCTAATTTCAGCGACGAACTGATTTGTGAAGACAGCCTGATGTAAAGGACCGTAACCCTTTCTACGATCCTTTGACGATTCAAGAAAGCGAGAAATCCGAATATAAAATTTAGAACCAGTACAGCATCATGCTCTTTCTCAAATCTTTTGTCAAAATTGTCATAAGAAATATATTAAAATCTGCTTGATACAAAAATGTACTTACTAAAAATCGTTCTCCGTTTAACAATTAAAAGACCCTCGAGATAACGATCCTCGAGATGATTTGTTTGCCCGCACCGTAAGAAAGAGCAGATAATCGTGAAATAATAAAACTGGTTGGGTCGAGAATGCTGCCGTAGACACGTTCGAGCGAGGTAAAAAAAATTCTTGGCTCGATAAGTTCTAAGTAAGCGCGGGAATCCAGCGAACTTGCCGCAAAAACTCGCAGGTTTTTTGTCAAGTTGCATAGCAACGGAGCAGCGAGCAAGTGGCCGTTTTTACACGCGTTCGGCCTAAAATTTATGGCGCTCCGAATTATCCCGCTGTTTCGTATAGGCCGCCGCTCGCATACTAATTCTAAGCAAACACGGGCCCACCACCGCAACGGATTCTTCACCACAGATTAAACTGCTACAAATGTAACATTCCATTCGTTCCATCGCTTCGATCATTGCGAAGCGACCATCGTCTCTTTCAAACTTCTTACTGCCATCGTATAATCACATTTTCCAATCTTCCATTAATGATTAGGTTTTTATAATTTAGGTTACGAGCACAAGTCTTCAGCCTGTAGGCTTTTCGTACCAAAGTCTCGTCGAATGAAAAAAATCGAATCATAAGCCTTTTTCTCTGATTAGAGATCAATATTAATTTTATTCATCGTAACAATTGTCTCATTTATTTCTAAAAAATTACTTACTAATCATCTTAAAAACTTGTGCTTCTCACAATTTTATTACTTCAAGATTACTGTCTTCAGTAGCGTAAAAAAAGTCATGAGAAACTGGTAGGTTTTATGGATTGTGCATTTCTAACCAGAAATTTTTACACGAAAAAACGTGAATCGAGAAAAAGGACCGAGAGTATAGAGACGGATGGGAAAAAAGTAGAGGCGGCCATTTACAGCCGATGGACCAACCGGCGTCTTTGTGAAATATCCTCTCTCGTAATTTCAAGTTTCGGAGAAACGTCGGGCAAAACCGCGAAACCAAGCGCGGTTTTTTACCATTTAGTCTGCAATGCTCGATTCCGCGCGGTCGCGCGCTGAAAACACGGTTACTTCCATTGGCCGTTTCATCTCGTAAGAAACCGGTAAAAACGTTTCTCGCAATAGTTGCTCACCGACGGCGGAAGAAAAACCGTCTTTTTGCACACCGCGACGCTTTTTACCTACTCCCTGACTCATGCCTCTTCCTATCGCGAGTAGACAAAGCACATCGACTTCGTACTCACGTACGTACGTGTCGAATGAGCCAGTAACATACATCAGAAATAGTATAATATTTATTGACTTCATCATATTTTTTAAGTATAATTTTTATTCGTAATAACATAAATTCCATTCATGAAAGCCTTCGAACCACATGCATTAAATGAAATAGATATTGAAGGATTATGAACGTAATGTAAATTTGCAATTAAATGAAGCGAACAGTAAAATATTCGGAATTCGGACTATGAATAGAATGGATGTTCGCGAACGGATGATCATAGTTCAAATATTTCTATTGTTTATGATATGTAACTAACAATAAGTTTAACGTACGAATGACTTTTTTTCACGTCATTTTTACATGTGTTCTGTACATTGTTTAAATACTTTCGTGTGCATGTCAACATGTTACGTATTTCTCTATCACATGATCTACATACAGAATAGAATTTTCTGAATATTGTCTAACTAAAACGTTTATACTTTGATGTGTAAAATAAAATATCGCATATCATGTTACTTCGAAGTCCAACCATAAGCTACACATCGAAACAGATCCGGTCATATCGATTCTACTAAGGTCCCAATCTCTGTTCACATCATAATTTTTACTCGCTGGTCATTTCTCTAAAATTTTAAGTACAATGATTGACATTATACATAAATTAATGGCCCTTATTAATATTCGGACACAATTTCAAAAGGGAATAACTTCTTTAATATTGTATATAATTTTTTTTAAATGTCAGACGATTAAGTTTTCTAGGTAAAATGTAAAAAAAATAGCTATATCAGAATAAAATAGCAGAATCATGAAAGAAAAAGTAAGACATGATTTTTAAGGTTGTAGATTACACTATAAAATTAAAAAATTGCTACTCGTCGAAATCTCAAATGGAAAAGGGAAAGACATGTTTTTTAACTTTTTTATTCATGTCTACAAATTTTAAATATGCTTATCTACAAAAAGAGTATTTTATATTTTCATTAAAATAAAGAACTTAGAAATTACGACCTTTACTGTTCCTTTATGATTCTAACTAATAGCAATTGTTTTCTGTACATTATGTAGGAAATTACTCTTCTTACCCCTAAAAAATAACAAGGTAATTGGCCTAATATTAAAAAAGTTATTCAACTTGGAAATATGTACAAATATTAATAAAAGTCACTGTATTTAAAGAAGAATCGATGCACCAATAATTGTGGAACAGACTGCATTAATATACGTATGAAAATATGAACTTACACGTGCCGTTGACGTTCCTGCTGAGCATCTTCGGCACAGCGGCGGGAACGGCGCTGACCGCGGAAACACCGGAAACGGACGGAATAGCGGGGACAGTAGGGATAGCGGAGAGCACCGGGCCGGTCTGCGTTTGGTGTTTGGTCGGCTGACTGGCCACCACGACCACGGGATTTTGTATGGTGCAAGTAGCCGATGTGAGGCCGCCGGTACCAGGTATCGTCGCGTTTATCGTAGCCACCGGTGAGGGTGCGCCGATGCCGCAGCTTGTGGTCACCGCCGCCGTCGTTTCCTCCGTGGTGGAACCGGCGAGCACGCGACCCTCCATTTTCGACGCACGAACGCGCCACTTTCCGTTCGTCCCTCTCGCGGGAGGCCGTTATCCCCCGCGATATACGCACTCACCACACTCGAGAACAATGTTCCAACAACGGTTCTTTCATTCACGTCAACGCTTTCGAGCCCTTACACCTTCGATAAGATTTCTCACCGGATATGCTACACGAATCGATTGAGAAAGAGGACTCTGTTCTGACATGACCAACACGTGAAAATACGAATAAGATCGGAAAGTTATTCCTCGTTCAAAAAACTAAACACGGAATAAGGAACAGACGATAAGGACGAATTACTTGTTCTCATACGATCATGTGTCACTTAAATTATTTAAATTAATGCAACTTTCTATCAGTTTTGCAATAACACCGGATGTTTTTTTGTGCGACTACGTTAACGTGATTGAAATTTGTATATAAACGAACCGAATGGAAGATCGCGCTAAACACTTTGAAAAGCGACAGCGAGACACTTAAGAACGATGACGCGGCACGCATTGCTGGTCACCGAGTGATTCCACTACGTGCCTATGCCGTACCCCCACTACTCGCTTCGAGCAACGTGCAATAATGCCCCCACTATCGCCCAGTTCACGTGTGGTTATCCCTGCTCCTCGTATCGCATCCCTACCTCTTTCAACAGTGAATTACGATTGGCATTATGTACCGCATTGACCACGGTGAGTACATAAATCTCTTACGCTACCCACACTCTCGCAGATAATACAGCGATCAAACCGTTTCATGTTTTATTAATACACTAATTTTATGATAAGTACTAATGAAACAGAAATACTCGTTAGTTTACTGTATTGACAATGGATTCTTTTTCATTATTTTAACATGTCTAACATGAATCAATTCATTATTCTAATTTATGTAACATGAATTGAGATTAGATTTCTAAATTTCAAATATTGTATCGAAGACACATCGTTTATACTTATGATTTAAATAATTAGGTTCTGAGAAAAAGCAGAAATAAAGAAGAGGCAGGCGCGAAATAAGAAGAAAATAATCTAGGTATTTTATACCTTAAGGGGAAGAGGGAATGAGTTAGAAAAGAAAGAATAGTATAATGGACAATACACATATATAATAAATAAATAAAAAGATATATTAATTTAAGACAAAAAGCAGGGAGAGATACGAATGTATGTACATGGCTAGAGAGTAAGTAAATTACAGTGAGAAAGCACACAGAGTATAAGGGTAGTGATAAACAAGTGAAAAACAAGTGCCTTTCTGAGGCAGAGAGAGAAATGAGAGATTGAAAAGATGTAATATGGAATATAAGATCAGAAACATATGGGAAATTGTAAGATCGAAAGGTATGAACTATGAATAAATAGTAATAGAATAAGAATTATAATTCTGGAAGTAAGAGTAAGGAAACTGTCCACCGCTGGAACGTCGCATCCTTTAGCTACCCTATTCGCGAGTTTTATGATTTTCTCTACATAGATACTTGCTAGCTGTGTACGTAGGACATACATGCCCCACCTTAAGACCATGATGCCGATGCGCAAAAAGTATCTTCCTACCATCCCTACCGTCTTCACCATCTCGGTGAACGAGGAACGAGGAGGTAGGCAAGGGGGACGGAAAGAAGGCGCATTGTAAAAAGCTATCTTTCCGCCCCTCGTCCTATGCACCCCCCGTAGAAGGAACGTACGACCTCTTTACCCCCACCATCGGTCCGCGAGCGGCCCCGCAAAATTCATACGTTCATCTACCCTCCATCACGATCGTCTCATTACTTTTTGCTAATTTACTCAACTGATCTTTTGTTAATTCAGAGATAAAAACGATGGGCCGCGTTAGAGACAAATTACCGTAGGTCTGCAAATTGTTAAAGTAATAGTCGAGAAAATTAATTTTCTTGCGATCTTTTTTAAGTTTAACTATATGTTCATGACATTATTAATATCGATGGTTAAAATTACAGGAAGGCTAGCGTCATGATCAGCGAAATATTCATCCTCAAAGTTTCATTTTTTAACATGACCCCTCACGAAACTGATAGTCTTAATTATAGCAAAAGAACTGCTTTTACAATGTTTACAAAAAATTAATGTCATGTAAAAGGATGAAAAGAATCTTCTGTTAAAAGATCAGAGTGATCAGTGTTATGTAACAAAAATTGTTAAATAAAATATGAGATAGAGCAAAAAATAAAAGTTTAGAAGAGGAAAAACGTAAGAGGCAGGCGACACATACACTCACATTTAGAACTTTCGTTCTGTTCTCCTAAACAATAAGAAATTTTGGTATTTGTATATCTAGATATACGCAGCGAACTTTTGAATATCGTTGTAGTACAAATACTATCTTAATAAGACGGTGCAATCTTCATTTCTTTGTCGTAATGAGGTTTTCTTCATCAAACTATCTCTCCCTGACTTTTGCTTATGTAATTGTGCGTCGTTAACGAAAATATACCACGAGATCAATTACGTCTACCAGCGGCTTTTTTCTCCCATAGCCATTTCTCACGATCGCGGTGGATTATTCTTGATTTTTTGCCGTTCAACGGCATCGTAGTTCTTTTCCTGGTCTAGTCCGCTACCCTTGCTTCTGCCAGCCCTATTTTTGCTCCCGTCCACCCACTACTATTACCACCGCGAACTCCCTGGACCATCCTGCGCCGTTCCCACTCCGTTGGCCTACCTTTTCCGCACCAGTAGAAATAGAGGGAAAGATTTTTATTCCCGTAAATGGAAAAAACGGGAGAGGGTGGTTTTGCTAGCCAACCGCTGCTGCGAGCGAGAATTTTTTGCCCGACGCTGACAAGCTCGTCGAAGAGTAAGTTAGAAAAGACGGGCTCGCCTCGTTCAACTTTATCTTGCAAAAATATAACGTACGTTCCAGATGTTAGTATTGTTTTTTACAACTTCTTGAATATTCAGAGAAAACACTTGATAAATGAGAAGGAAAATCAGTATTTGCAAAAATAATAAAATAATTAAGGTCATAAGAATTTGAATAAAAAGCCTCTTCATTGTATAATATACAAGTGTTCGAAATTCTAACATCTGATAGTACGCGTGTCCCCACATCTAATGCTCTATTTTTCCCCGTAACAATAAGAGTTCTGAAAAAAATGTGAAACATCTGACCCGACAGCGCGGCAGTGTAATTCCTTGGATATGCGTCGTATGCAAATTTCTGAAGCCTGAGAAATAATTCAGAAAGGGTTCGAGCAGACGGTGGTCAGCTTTTTTTCACCGGGGAACCTCCTGCTCCCGACCCGTAGGAAAATGACAAAAAACGAACGAGCCAAACGTTCCCTTGACGATGAGACGCGTGAGAGACCTTCAACCGTGAGACTTTATCAAGGTGCATCGTACGCCTAATCCATTAATTTCCGAGGCATTAAAAAATCGCTACAAGAAACTCAAAAATTGTTTCTGGTTTTATAGTAGATCAAAAGTTCGTGCCTGATTGGAAAATAGATATTATTTCATTCACACGATAAAAACTATTATGAGGCCTATTTTCTATTATTCTTTTTACAAACAATTGGATAGAAACTAGATCAACTATATAGATCAAAGTTGATCGACCACCTCGAAATCACATTTTTAAATGGAACAAATCACTTTTCACTGCTTGAAGAGCAGGATCTCAGTTCAAATTTCCAAACAGAATTACTTTTGTTATAATTTCAACACGTATGCTCTTCTAACACTTGAATAACATAACAGCGAAAATGAATTTTCCTCTCTTCATATTGAAATCTTGTTCTTATGCAGAAATCAACCTAAATGAACAGTATTTGAGACATATGAGGCTGAGTCATTTCGATAGGTTTGTAACATAATTGATGATGAGATCTAATTCGCTAAAAATCGTACTGACCTAATGGAATATATTGAATATACACATATCATATGTCTGCTAAAGTCTGACTTGCTTAATTTTATATTTTAGGAGTTTTTTATTGTCCTTATAGTAGTTACAATTTTGTTTTATAAAAAAAAACACAATGCAATTAGTATAATTAGTTTATTGATTGAGTTAGAAACGAATTAAATATCGACAATACCCGTCGAATATTTAGGTCATTTTCTTAATACTTTATACAATTGTTACAGCGTTTCTCAAACGAGGATGTTCTCGCATTATTAATTCGAGACCGACTTACAATTAACATAGCACTGACATCGCTGATCAACATTTGTATATGAGCGTTAATATAAATTTATATTGAGCGATGTCAGTGCAATGTTAATTGTACATCGATCTGGAATTAATAATACGAGAATTCTTTTTTTGTTTAAAATCAATATCTGATATAAACATTGTCATCATGAACCTTAGGAACTCAATTAATGTTTCGATTTTGAAACGTTGAACACGCGTATATGTCTTTCAATACAATGCATACAAATGCGCTACATCGACTGATTACAAAATAATTAAATCACACTATTACAAAATACAAAAAAGCACGAATCTGTTGGCAAGCACGCGAATACGAAGTGGAAGTAAAGCAAATGGAATCATACGCAGCCGTATTCGTACCATACTTGGTTGCCCGCTTTCGAATCCTTATCCAGTGGGGTTTCCACCATCGGTTCTTCTTGTCCCACATCTTTCATCCCGCTATTGTTAAGGTTCTTCGATTCGTTTATAACGGCCGACACTTTATTATATATGAGGACCGGTCGTGGTTCCACCTGCACTTCCGACCGCGGCGTTTGCTCCAACAATACCGATTGTCTATCGTCTCCTTGTTCCTGTTATAGTTGAGTCAAAGACACACTAATTTACTGTTGTATAATAGGATTACTATCTCTCACACGTGCGAGAGACACATTAATTAGTGTATCAGACGTGTGAGGGACAATAAACCGCTTCTTCACAGCATTTGTTATATGTTTCTTTTGACTATACAGTAGACATTCCATCCGCATCAAAATGAAAATTCTACCAATGCCTAGCACAGTTAGTGGAAACGTGTTCAAACAGATGTCAGAACATTTGAGCCGGTCCTATTACTTATGTTAGGCGTAATAATAATGGAAGGAACGTACTGGCAAGCTAGTTGCTGGCGGCGGGGAATCGTCAGTGTAATATACTGTTCTTCTCGTACCTGGGTGTCCCAATGATAATGAGTCCGATCCAAGACCTCTAGTTGAGCCTTAAATTATACAACTATTTTAATATCTAATCAGTTTTTTATTTACGACAAATAGAATAATATATTGAGCTAGTGCAAAAGTTCTTGCCTGATTTACAAAGATATTATTTTATTCACATTGTTTACATTTTATGGTAAAATTTTTTTATGAAGTTATAATGTTCTAGTGAGTAGTTCTTCATAAGAATTAGAACCATTTTTGCTTTTCTTTACATATAAAATAAATTGACCAGGAAAATTAGTTCCTTACAAATTTTAATTTTATAAGATCTATAAAATTTATGTATTTCTGCATACATATTATGAGTGATCCTCGATTGTTTAACTACCGCATTAACAATTAACGATTAAAATTTTAATCGATAGTTGGAGTATTTTTTAATTCAATCATTAATTCGAATTTCTTCTAATTAAGCCGATTACATACTTTTTATGCTTAAATAATCAAATTAGAATTAAAAGTTAAACGTTAGTTGCTAATTGATGTTTAGTTGAATTAAAGATTTAATCGTTTGTTTGCAACCTTGTTCGAAACTCGCATAACAGTGATAATCAATTTTTCTTTCTTCATATTGAAAAACCACTCTTGTGCATAAAACAATCTAAATCAACAATGAGACGTATAATAATATCTTTTAATACGTTTATCACATAATGCTAAAACAAACATTTATGACGAAGTACTATGAAATCTGGTCCGCCTTTAAAAATAGGGCACGAATAATTGCTCTCACCTAATATAAATATAATATAGAAATAATTAAAATTGTCACACTAGTACACACTAACCCGCTAATCGTTGATCTTCTGTGCTAGCATCGGAGTCATTCCCCCCCGATTCAGACTCGTAAGGTTTTCCTTCAGACTGTTTCGAATCATCGGCCCAAGATCGTCGATTCTAATTTTACATAAATTCAGTGTTATGAGTTTTGAAAATATCGTACATCTAATGTTAAACACTTTTGCTTGCCTTGTTAAGAAATTCTGACCCAGCTTTTCGAACTCTGCGAAAAATATTAGCTCCAATTCCCTTCCTATAAAAACATCAATCACAAATTTTATACATATAAATACATGTAACTAATTTAATATAGAAGACTGTATCATCACTCACTTTTTTGGAGTACAACTTTCTAGTTTTCTGTAATGTTCCATGATCTTGTCTTCTAATTTTTCCTTCTGCCTACACAGATGATTTACTTTTTCTCTGTAATAAACATTAATATTAGTATCATAAATAATAGAAGAAAATGTATTCGACAGTTACTTTTGAGATACTTACGCGTACATTTTTTCCTCATTGTGATAATATTCTTTATCTTCAAGAGAATGATTTAAGAGTTCGTGGTACTGGCTAAATAATAAACTAATGTTGTCCATCAATGATCGTCTGTCGTTATCTAAGCCGGAATTCATGTGTAATAGCACCTAAATCAACAATAGTGATTAGAATAAGTGTGTACTAAATGTATCTCTAAGTAATTTGACGAATGATTCAATCGTACCTCGCAACGCTGATTCAACTTATTAATTTGCAGTTCTAGATTGGAACATTTATCATCTTTGCTGCTAAGCTCGCCTTGCATTTCAGTTAACTTTAGACTCAGCCGATTCATCTCAATTTTATTCTTCCTATATTGTTCCTGTAAATTCCTATATTCCATTCTCAATTTTTCCGTGGCAGTATACAAATTTCTGAAGTCGTCCTGAAATCATAAGCGATATTCACAGCTGCAAACGTATTCTTAACATTCGTTAAATACCTTTAATTTTGAATGTTCTCCCCTCAAATTATTCAAACTTTTGGCGTCGTTCGTTAACGATTCCTTTTCCGTTTGTAACGATATATTCTTTACTTTAAGACATTCGCTCGATTCGCGTAACGTCCTGATCTCATTCTTCAAATCCCGTAAATTCGATTTCAAAGCATCGTGCTCGTGGAATAGATTCTCGTATTCATTGTTCAATTGTTCGTGCAACGCTTGCAATGTGACTTGATCGTGAACAAGTTGTGCGTGAACTTGTTGTTGTGCGCTGCGTTCCTTCAACAACTAAATTAAAAAAATTGTATAACAATTGATGGATTCCAGACCAGTTTTGCAAAGTACACCTATCTCGGTGGGTATATTTTACAAAGCTGGTCTGTAGTCCCTTGAGATCACTGTACATTTTAATAAGCTACTTTTCTGGAAACTAGGATGGAATTAACTCTTAAGGATGGTATTTTTTATGTAATCTTTGTGCAAAATTCTTATTTGGTAGAATAAATAATTTCGTCACCAAAAATTCGTTAGTAAAGGGATTTTCCCCATTGAGAAAAAATATACAGAGTGACATTATTTACCTCTTCTTTCTCAGCAACGAGTTGCGAATTGGCGAGTTGTAAGGCGGTGTGTTGCGCCGCCAAAGAATTATTCTGCGATTGTAGCGTTGTTATTTGTACTTCAAGCTTGGTATTTTCAGACAACAGATTCTCTGAAGCTGTGTGCGCGGTAACCAGTTTCATATTCAAATGTTCCAGCTCCTTCTATAAATCACATAATACAGATTGTATTATCTCGTAGAATAGTTACAAGTTTCTCTTAAAATGCGTGTATTCTTAATTTTAAAGTACCTTAAGCGATTCTACAGTTGCTTCTAATGTACTATGAATATCACTAGTCTCATTATTTTCGGAAGTTGTAGACTCAGGTACTGATTTTTTACAAGAATCGTTCGATTCTTTTATATATTCAACGACTTCCGGAATTTGCGCGATTCTGTAAATATCAAACATTATTAAATAATAAATTGAAAGCATATCAAACTCGTTTTACATTACTTTTTAAGTATATTTTCCCATGGAAGCGACGCTAGCATGTTATCGGTAAGTCCAAGTTTCTCTAGAATCGTGTATAACTGCTGCGTGTTCAATTTTTCGGCCACTAAATTTGACTGTAAGATTTCTAACGTCTCCCTATCGATAGCTGCTCGCGAATCCAGTTCCTTACTGGACCTTTCGATTTCTTGCAATCTATCATAATAAATAATTTAGTCAAGTTCCTACAATAAACAAACGAATATGTAGTAAATATGAAATACCTTGAAATTTGTGTAACGGAGTCGTGAAGTTCTTGTTCGAGTTGCGTTATTTTCCTTTCTAATACCTCAATGCTGTTTGCTGCTTTGTCCAATGCAACATCTTTCTCCTGAAATACAGTTCATTAGTTTATTTTTAGTTATATAAATTTTGATTATATGTAAAGAAAAATAATAAACTCATAAAAGAAATAATTCCTATGAAGTATCGAATTCATACTTCTATCGTTTGCCGATATCGATGAATATCGCGTTGAGCTATGTCTTTTTCTTTTTCAACTGCCGCAAGCTTCGACTCAAGATCAAGACACTTGGAGTTAAGTTCTTTTACATTATTCTCGACGATCTTTAACTCTTCAACCTTCTGATTCGCGAGCTCTAAACTACGCTCTAAATCGTCTGCTCGCCTCTGCACGCTCTCTAACAAAGACTGAACTCGTTGCTTTTCTTTCACCGCCGTATCGCTATTTTTTTCCAACTCTATCATTTTTGTATGCTGAGTCTAAAAATAAATGAACAAAAATAAATAAACATAAAATTCGAAGTGACGAGGAGAAATTTTCGTTACCCACCTGAAACTCTTGTTGCTGCTTTTCGGACGACGACTTCTGATTCTTTAGAGAATTCTGCAACTTCTTATTCTCCTCGAGCGCTTGTTTCCACACTAATTCCAAATCCGTATTTTGTTGTGTCAACCTTTCTACATTATCGTTTAAGGACTCGATCTTCAACGATTGTTTCTTCTTCTCTTTCTCCAATTCCAATACGCGGGACGAGTTTTCATGGAATGAACTTTCCTTCAACGAATCTATTAAAGTAACTAATCGACGATTTTCTAATTCCAATTTCAATGCCCGTGTTTGCGCGTTGTTCGTCAGTTGTTCAGACAATCTATTATCAGCTTGCGCTAAATAAAATTCATACATCAAACTTATAATTCACTACTTCTCAGTAACCGAGAACTACGAAGATTTGCTAAAAATATTTTTAATTTCTACCTGGTTCTTCGGAATCGCTTACAGCACCAGCCAAGGCAGCTTCGTTCGTTGCGGCTTTCGTCAACTTGTGCAGCTGAGTATTTTCCTCAAACAGCTCTTGATATTTTTCTTTATCAGCCGCCCGTTCCAATGCCATGTCGTTCAACATTTGCTTATACTTAATGATCTCAGACTCAAGTTCTAACACTTTGTCTGCCCTCCTTCGTGATGAATTCAATTGTTCTTCAAGCATCTCTCGCGTCTCCATCAATACTCTAAGATAAACGAGACGATTACACATAAAAGCTAAAATAAAATCGTATTTTAAATAGTAATTCGGTTACTAATTACCTGTTATCTTCGCGTAACTCCTCTATCCGAGTCTTGTAAAATTCTATATCCGTCAGTTTTTCCCTATATCGTCCTACTTCCAATTCCAATCGATCAGCACGATCAGCTCTTTCAATTACCGCATCTAATTCGTCTCTGTAAGATTTCGCTGTGCGTGCTTCGTGCATCAATTCTTGGTTCTAAACCAAATTATAAAAATAAAATCATAACTGGAACTAAATATAAGTTAAAAGTAAATATTTGATATCTTACCTCTTGCTTTAATTTCGTAACTAATATTTTATGGTATTCGAGGTCTTCTTTGCATTCCAACAATGCTTCTGTTTTTTCTTCTCTGTAAACATTTAAACCAAAATTAGTTCAAAGCAATTAAATATTTTATATAATCATGACAAAATTGAAGTACGTACAAATCTTGTCGTTGTTTTCTAACTTTCGATTTCCAATCAGCCAACTCGACTGCATAATGATGATTCTCCTCGCGTTCTGATTTAACAACGGGATTTGACTGTTGCGCTTTATTTATATCCTCAACCTCCCCGCTAATCGACGAATCGTTTTTTCCAACAGATTCATTTACCACTGTATCTCTCCATTTCTATTGAATCAATATATTGGATGTTCTTAACACAATGCCTTTTAAAATGGTAACGGTATTACTCGAACGAACCATACCTGACGATATAAATCTAGTTCTTGAGTCAACTTCCTTATTTGCGTGAATAAACAGCCCATGTTTACATTCTCCATCGCCTCCTGAGTAATAACTATGTCTTGGTGATCGGTCACCTAATAACGTTCGACAAAATTTGTTTATTGACAAGATTAGGGATTGAAGAGTTTCGGAAATACAACAGAGTGTTTGGCTACTAGTGGAAACAACTTTAGGGAATGATTCTAGAAGCTAAAATAAAGCAAGAATCAAGAAAACGAAAAACTGCACCGGAAGTCCTATTTTCTAAATGTAACCGATTAAAAAGTACTCTTGTCGACACTGGTTTTCAAATACAACATGCGTTTAACAGAGCCGAGAGTCATGTTGCGGCCCACAGAGCTAAATCAAATGAACATAAATGTTAACTTTACTATACATGTTACCAAAAGAACAATACATCAAGAGTCATTCGTATCATATATTTTCAGATTATAGCTAAGAGAAATTTGAAATTGTTTTCTTATATTAAACCAGGCAAGCGTTTGACTACGATTTCACCTACTGGGAAGCGACGATGTGGTCAAAGCTGTAACACGCTTGCTTGTTTACTTTAATTAACAAAAAGAATTTGGTGCGTGGCCCAGCAGGAAATATTATTTCTGAAATTTGGCCCGTGTGCTGAAATAGTTGGCCACCCCTGGTCTAAACGCTAATATACCTCATAGTAGTTACCGTTAGGTTGGGAACGTTGTATTTCGGGGATCACTACCTGCGCGGTGAGGGTTCTCTGAGCAGTAATCCCCAAAATGCAATGTGCTCAATACAATGGTAACTGCTAGCAGATATAATAGCACTTAGTTTTAATTGCACGTTGCCTCTGAAAACTATAGGCGGTAACAGGGATGGAAAAGG
Source organism: Ceratina calcarata (assembly GCF_001652005.2). Lineage (NCBI taxonomy): Eukaryota > Metazoa > Arthropoda > Insecta > Hymenoptera > Apidae > Ceratina > Ceratina calcarata. The sequence continues at coordinate 1,053,745 of NW_017133727.1, read as the reverse complement.
TTCCGAAAATAACTGTTTTAAAAATCGGAATCGTTAGCGTGACTGTTTTCGACCCCTGTAAGTACAAGATTAACAAGGTAAAGTATAGGAAACGTACCTGTTTGATACATTCTACTATAGCAAGCTGAGTATCAACGTTCAATGCTTTTATGTTCGTGATAAATTTTTCTTTGTTAGGACACTGCACAGCGCATCCAAGAAGCAATAACAATAGTAGCTTCATTTCTGGAACGTAAAGTTCTGGCTCCTTGCCTAAGCTCGCAATGTCTGGTAACCTGAGGATTATATGACCTAACTCCTCTTCATAAAACTGTCTCATATTGTTTACTATTATTTTTAAATTCTTTGTGCGGATCAAAGCATTTCCTGCTGGAGGTATAATTTCGTCGTGCAATGGCTCTGGATCTCTATAATAGGTAAAAACATGAAATGTACATATTTTTCAATTGAAATAATGCAAATTCTGACGAAAATACTTACATTTGTAAAAATACGCTATGTAATAATATACCATCCACCAAATCATTATAACTGGTTAACAAATTAGGGTCCTCTAAGCAACTGGCAAACTAATAAGAAAGAATATATGCAATTAGTGTTCCAAGTAAGAATGATTTAAGTATTATATATCTATAGAATCTTATTTGTTACTTTTACTAAACTCTCTTCTTTAAGTAAATGCTATTAAAGTAAGAAACTTACCCATGTTACCAAAGGCCCAGATAACAGATCATCGATTTCCGGAGATGTCATGTTTATTCACTTTTACAGTAATTCACAAGTCAATATATAATAAATAATCCTATCACTGCTTTCAAGCAATGCAATAGAATAAAAAAAGGTACACTTGTTCAAATTATAATTAAGAAGAAAGCTTGAGGTAGAAGATGATATTATATTCTAAAGCACAGAGTTTGTGAACACAGTTCATTTGTACATTGAACACTCGTGTGTGTGGTCTCTCGTTGCATTTACATTTTTTAAACATCTGCTGTTTTATGTGAAATATAATAATAAAATAGCCAAAACTTTATATGTTTCTGGCAATTAAAGACTAAATAACACTTCTCTCTAATTCGGTTTGCAATTAAATAAAAGATCAGTGCTCAATTAATTCTTTCGTGTGCAATCCTTTGTTCGAAACAAGTACAACTCGCAGGTTAGTGTTTGATCTCTTTTTGACGATAGTAATATTTTAAAAACATTAAGATCGTATCTATTTCTTGATGTTTATCCCACAATTTTTATCGAACAGGAAGAGTTTAGACGTTCACTTTTATATTCACATTAAACACATCACTCAACTTCTACACAAAGAACTGAATGAATGATAACATCAAAGAATTTGAAAAAACAGTACTGATAAACGATTAGGATGAAAATGATTAGATTTATATACGTGCTCGTAGAGTATAAACAAAATCCGTGTGTAATCGTAAACACCGAAACACAAAAAGCATTGTACAACGTATATATATACGCACGACACGATGGTACAGAGCGTAATGGAGTTTCTAGTTTCTGTGAGCGGCTATGATAAAAATCCCGCAAACGTCAGCGCCATCTAATGTCCGGCTACAAAAATTATCTGGCCATTATTCATTCAATTTTATTTCAACATTTTTATGCGTATATATATGACTTTAATTAGTTTAATTTACGTCTCATAACTCTTTGACCATATCACTATAAATCTTTTTAATTATATAACCTACGATTATACGATTGTTTAGCGATTTGTTAGTGTTAATACATATATACAATTTTAGTTTATGTTTACATTCTTTCTTGCGTTACTCTCTTATTTTAACAATGAAATTTTTTTAAATGAACTTCTTATGTATAGCAGTGTCAAATACAGTTCTATATTAACTTTCATCAACAACTCGGAAATTACCTCCTAATCTGTATAAAAGTACACATTACATATGTGTAAATAGAAATACATACTAAAACACATAGGTGTGTGTGTGTGTGTGCGTTAGGTGAAATGTGCATTTGCTATCTGATTGAGAAACAAGTGAGTGTACGTACCTACACATAAATAAATAGGGATTAAGTATGTGAAAGAGAGACACGTTGGCTGTTGTGAAGCAACGCAGCTTCAGAATTTTTTAAACGATGATTCTGTTTAGTACGCTATAATTTTTAATGTTGTCGACACGTTTGAAAGATTAATTTATTGCAGTTTACTTTATCCGGTACGTTCTGTGCATACTTACTCGAGGTAATTACAATTTTCATGTTTTCTTGTCTAATTTATTTATCGCTATTCACCTCTATGTTTACGAATCATGTTGTATGTAAATGTAATATTCTAATAGACACTTCTTATTTTAGATAAGTATACCAGACAAAATGAGAATTGTACAGTTAAGAAGAAATCGTCTTCTCAGTATTACTTTGTCTGCTGTCTGTATTTTATGTACGCTGTACCTTGTTATAAATTTCTTTTCTGAGGAACCCATAAATAATATCAAGGAATATTGGTCGGATAGTCTTAAAGGAAAACAAGTAAGCAATACATTTCTTTCTCAATATACTATGTAATTAAGCATATACTTATTTACATTGAATTGTGTGATATACTTTGCATAGAATTGGTGATAGTTGAGTTTAATAATTTATTGGATGAAACTCTTTCTTTTCTAAGTGACTAATGATAAAAGTATGTCATGTACAGTATATTACACACAGCATAGTATGAAATAAGAGAAAGGTAGAATGTTAAGGTGAAATAATTTTCAATCAAGGAAAATAAAAGTTATAAATAAAATTCTTTTAAAATAATTACAAGACTATTTTGTGTAGTTATTCTGCTATTTGATATGAATTTTAATAATGTAGGTCCCAATTTTGGTAAAAGAACTTGGCAACTTTGAGCCAAAACATGTACCAGTTAAAAGTGGACCTGGCGAAGGAGGTAAACCTCATATACTTAGAGACGATCAGCAAAATGATGTTCAGCAATCAGAATCAGAGTACGGTATGAATATGGTATGCTCCGATGAAATATCAATGGACAGAACAATTCCTGATACAAGAATGCCCGAGTAAGTTATACTCACAAATACTTATTTACTATTTACTTTAAACCCGGTCTAATTTAAGAATATTCCTTTTCCTTTCATAGGTGCAAGCATTGGAATTATCCAGAGGATCTTCCTCGGACTAGTGTAATCATAGTGTTTCATAACGAAGGCTTTTCAGTACTAATGAGAACTGTTCACAGTGTGATAAATCGTACACCTCCACAGTTTTTGGAGGAAATTTTATTAGTAGATGACTTCTCTGATAAAGGTAAGTCACTTTATCGAGGTAGAAATAACATTAAACAGAAGTAATGTACTAGTTAGGTGCACAAGTTCGTGCTTGATTTTTAGAGGCGGTCCAGATTTCATCCTACTTTGGCATAGATGTTTGTTTTAGCATTATGTTACAAACCTATCAAAAGATTTATGCAGTAAAATATTCCAATAAAATGTAAACGTTTATATCATAATTGCAATTTAATATAATTCCAAATCAGGCAAGAACTTTTGTACTGACTCAATACAATATTTCATGCAACAGAAAATTTATTATCATATACTTTTGCAGATAATTTGAAGGGCGATTTGGAATCGTACATAGAGAGGTGGGGAGGAAAAGTTAAATTAGTAAGGAATTATGAAAGGAAAGGTTTGATAGGAACGAGATCGCGTGGTGCTCGGGAGGCTAAGGGCGAAGTTATAGTATTTTTGGACGCCCATTGCGAAGTTAATATTAACTGGTTATCCCCTCTTTTGGCTCCAATTGCTGCCGACAGGTAATCTGATCCCATTTGAAATTCTGCAGTGGAAAAAAATGAAATTTCAATCCCTGTAATCCTGCAATCTTTAATTAAATCTCTTTTATACAGAACTGTGATGACAGTTCCGATTATTGATGGAATTGATCATAAGACTTTCGAGTACCGACCTGTGTACCAGGAAGGTCACTTATATCGGGGTATCTTCGAGTGGGGTATGTTGTACAAAGAAAATGAACTTCCTGCTCGGGAAAAGAAATCACGACCTTACAACAGTATGCCGTACAGGTAATTAATGTTAAAGATTGGTTTAATACGAAGTAGAACGAAATTATTTGATATTCATGAATTAGGAAATACTCGATTTAGGTCACCTACTCATGCCGGAGGTTTGTTCGCGATAAATCGTGAATATTTCTTGTCGTTGGGCGGATATGACGACGGCCTTCTCGTATGGGGCGGAGAAAACTTCGAGTTGTCGTTTAAAATATGGCAATGTGGTGGAAGTATTCTTTGGGTACCTTGTTCTCATGTCGGACACGTGTACAGAGGTTTCATGCCTTATACTTTTGGCAAACTGGCGAATAAGAAGAAAGGACCATTGATAACTATAGTGAACAAACTTTTCAATAAGCATTTTGTGAATAAACATGGTTTAAACGTGGTTTACATTTAAATCCTTATTTTAGAATTACAAAAGAGTTGTTGAGACTTGGTTCGATGATAAGTACAAAGAATTCTTTTATACAAGGGAGCCCTTAGCACAGCTGCTCGATCATGGCGATATATCCGAGCAATTGGAATTCAAAAGACGAAAACGATGTAAAAGTTTTCAGTGGTACATGGAGAACATAGCTTACGATGTTTTCGATAAATTCCCTGAGTTACCTCCGAATATTCATTGGGGAGAGGTATGTCAATATCGTTTTACAGTTCCTTCATCACTTCCGATAACGCTTGATTTTCATTAATATCTCATTGAACATCACACAGTATGCGCAATCAGTTTCAAACTTAATTTTAACTGCTTTGAAAAAACTCACGTGATATTCTTCTAAATTTTAGTTACGCAACGTAGCAACAGGGTCATGTCTAGACACAATGAGTCATTCACCTCCCAGTTTAATGGCCACGACTGATTGCCATGGATTTGGAAATAATCAGGTAATTTTAACAATTACTCTCGAAATATGTTATCTGTAAGGCATGACTGATTTGTTTTTATCGTCTAGTTAATTAGATTAAACGCGAGAGGTCAATTAGGCGTTGGAGAACGGTGCATATCAGCTGATAACCAGGGCGTGAAATTTGTATTCTGTCGTTTGGGAACCGTGGATGGTCCATGGCAGTACGACGAGGTGAGGATCAAAAGGTGTGCATCATTTTCATTATCAATTCTGTGTGTAATTAAATTTCGTGTATCCTTTTGTAGAAAACGAAAACAATGCTGCACAGATTGCACAAGAAGTGCATGGCGCTCCATCCTCAAACCCAACAATTGTCGTTGATGCCATGCGACATCAACAATACGTATCAACAGTGGACTTTCCATCAGATTCATCCACGATGGTAAAGGACCGTAAGTACTAGTTTTATGCCGAATCAAAGACTTGAGGAAAACTTTACCTACACATTTAACTATTTCACTTTTACACTTGAATTGTGATTAAGATACTTGATTATTTTTCATTCTCTTGTCGTAAACAATTCAAGTGCGAACGTAAAATGTGCGAACGTAACGTGAAACCATATTACGTATTGCTTTTTTTACTAACATTATTATGTTATAAAATCTAAACCGAGATGAGATTTTTTTCTCAGTGTGAAATCACGTTAAGCTTTATTTATGCCTGATCATTGTGTCTAAGTGCAATTCATAATTTTAATATAATTCATACACATATTTATATATAATTTTCATGAAACGTGTTTTAAACCAACATGTAATAACATGATTTGTTAAAACGCGAATCGAACTTGCGATTTCCTATAATCTTGAATGTACACGGCTCGTCTTATGTCACGATATTCTTTTAACCGGACGTAGAATAAACTTATAACTGCAATGATGCCCGTTTTAAGTACACTTTTTTGCTAAATACAAAGTTTATCTGATAAACTTTCGTCACAATTCATTCGCATTTGACATAACTTACTTCGTTAAATAATTTTTGAAGTTCTTTGATCCTGATTGATGTACACAAAGCGGGCATCATTGCTTTTTTCCTGTGAACAAATACATACTGCCTACTCCTACTCGAAATAAAGAAGAGGTCTCTCGACTACGCAGAATGCTTGCAAACATTTATCAGTTATTTTTGAGGATACATTCTATTTGTTGAAAAATGGTCTCTTTTTAAGATTGAAAGTAATGAAAGTCTGCAACAAAATTAATTAGCGGAACAGAATGAATCCTTGATATTTGGAATGTCTCGATCTTTGGAGCGCTTACGATTTTCAACAATTAATACAATTAATGTGAGAATTTGTGCTTCCATTTTCGACTGAGTCTTCTAAGATAGCATGTCGTCGACGTAATTTTGTAATCGTTTTTAATACTTTCAAATACTTTCAGGCAACAAGTTACTTACCATATTGTAAAGAAACGTAACAAATCTTTTATTAAATGATAATGTACCGATGAAATAAAG